>NC_041382.1:497263654-497282545 GCF_002162155.2 Triticum dicoccoides
AGCCGCCGCCGCCCTCCGTCGTCGCGTGCAGCCACCGCCCGCCGCCGCCGCTAGCCGCCGGAGCCACGGTCCCGCCGCCCCACCGCCGGACCCGATCTCGCCGGAGGTAACCGCCGCCGCCGCCGGTTTTCGCGAGAAAACCATTCGGTTTTTTTAGAAACCCTAGTTCGGTTTTTTATAGATCGGTTTTGTTCGATTATTCTTCGGTTTAGTTAAATAGCGGACGTTTGTCTGTACGTTCGTTTTAACGAACGCCGTTCATCCGTTAGCCGGAGACAGCAAATGTTCGTTCGTTAGCCTGTTCGTCAGTTTTCTTTTTCCAGGGTTTTTCCACGATTATTTTCGATCGCGATTTCTGCCCTAATCTTCGATCTAGTATATCTTTTGGCTTGTTTATCGAAATCGGGTGAAACAAGCACCTAGATCTTCGTATCGAAGCCCTCTTTCTGTTTAACCAACTTGACAAGATTTTCATACTGTAAAATTTTACTTTAGTTTAGATTAGTAATTGGATCTTGTTTCTTTCGTAGTTTGAGTTTCGTTGCTCCGTTTGATTTGATTCTTTTTGCAAACCGGAGTTCTTTAGTTGAACTTTCTGGTTATATCTTCTTATTTGATTTTTACACGTGCATCTTTGCTTGAGTGCTTATGTATTCTATTGTTTGTTTGTGATAGAATACCCAGAGTGTGAAGCGTGCTACTACGAATATCTAGGCTTTGCGGATCATCGGCAAGGCAAGTAACACATTGATCATACTCTTTCATACCCAGTTTTTATGCATTAGTTTCAACCCTCACACATTGCATGACTAGGATCTCTTAACAAGTGGGTTTGGGAAGTAGATGATGAGGTAGAACCTATTACCTGTTTATTATCAAACCCTTGGGAGTTACTTCTACGTTATGCTTATATTGCTATGCTATGCTTGTAAACATGGATTGGGTTTGAGAGTATCCATGACAGATGTGAGATTGTTAATTAATGGTTCAACTTAAGGTGGAAGATTTAATACACATCTAGGTGGATTGCTTGTGGGCACCTGGGGTTACACCAGTGTTGTCCTAGGAGATCCCGGGGTTATACCGTGTGATCCTCCTATGGTCCGCCACCCAGGCTCAAAGCGATCATAAGATTATTCATGCTTGAAACTTTCGTGTGCAGCCACAAGCTATTATGGGCTCTAACATAGTGGAGTAAGTTGCATGACCTCCTCCAGTGGTAGACTAGCAGATGTAGGGATGTAGGTTGGTACAGTCTACCTGGGGTTAGAGTTAATGCTTCTGAAAAACTATGTCTCGGTCATCCGTTTCTCAAAAACCATGTAGTGCGAGAAATCCAACGGAGGAGATCGAGTCTTGTGGGGAAAAGTGTGCAAACCTCTGCAGAGTGTACAAACTAATCATGGTTAGCCGTGTCCCCGGTTATGGACATCTTGAGTATCTGGTTCTTGAATTATCCTATGGATCTCATCACTCTAAATTAACTTGTTGGGTTGATAATTACTTTTAAGTGGGATTGAGATGGGGGTACCATTCTCAATGTTGTTTCAACTACCTGGATAGTTAAATAAAATATATTCCTTTGTTTTAGGAAAAAATTGGCTTTTCGCAAAAACTTTGTAACCATAGAGCCTCCACTAGCCATATATGCATGTAGGGATATCATTTATTTCTTCATTGCTCTACTGTGTTACATTGCCAGCATATTCCATGTGCTGACCCATTTTCGGGCTGCAACGTATTATGTTGAAGACTTTTCAGACGACGAGTAAGATGCCATAGGTCGTTTGTCGTGCACTCAGCTATGTCGTTGGAGTTGATGGACTCGCTTTATCTTCCAAGCCTTCCGATGTTATCTTGTTTAGATGGCCTTATGCTATATTTATTGTAAAAAGTTCTCTTTTGAGACATTCGATGTAATAAGTGCGGGATTGCTACTCTGTTATAAATCCTTCGAGTACTGTGTGTGTCAGCATTACTGATCCAGGGATGACACTGAAGCACAGAGACTTGACCGTCTGAGGTCAGGTCGCTACATCGATATGGGAGACAAAGAAATGCAACACGCAGAATGTTGCGTACTAGAAGAGTTTCTGCCAAATACCGAGCCAAAAGAACATATTATGCATGCGACAACCACACAAGAGGATGAAGTTATTGATTTATCTAGTAAACGCAAAGAGATTATGGATGCGAGTCGCCACGCCGTCGCCCAAGAATCTTGCACAGACCACGAAGAAAAGGATCCACCAATAGAACCAGATCAACCACCACCAGACGACAAGATACCACACCATGCTGAAGAGGAAACGGACAAGAAAAATATCAACAGCTATATCCCGAGCATAGAGCAAGTTGAACAAGCAGGCACTGATTTAAAAGAGGATGATAGAAGCAACGACGTACCAAATACACAAGAACATGTATCCGAGCAGAAGAAACAACCTGTTCTTCTTCAAGAAGAAACATGCTCAACAAGCGATCAGCAAGGCACCTCCAGCACTATCTCTTTAGAGTTCCTAAAACCCAAAACAATGGAAAAGCATGAAGAAATTGATGAATTTCTTTTAAGCCTTAACCCGCTCCAACTAGAAGAATACCATGAGTATGTAAAGATGGGCTTTGAATTTGATGTAATCAAAACATGGCTAAATGACTATGAAAGCTATGAATTCAACAAAAATGCCATGCCGTATCTGACAAGCCTGTAGCAAGAATCAGGAGAACATTCAATGGGTCAATCATCTGAGAACAACTCAGACAAGAAAATCTCGGTCAAGAAGAGGCTGGTAAAGCCTTCAAGCAGGCTCCATGGAAAAATCATTATTCCTACTTTTGTCCCAGGAGATTTCAAATTTATGAACAAAGCCAGAGCACTTCATGAATACCTATTCAGGAAAGAAGGATAGGACGAATGCGGAGAGTAAGTACTTTCTCTTGTCACAACAAAAAAACAAAGAAATGTTGCCCCTTTTTAAACCTACCTAACTAATGTATAAACTTTCTCTGCTTGCAGTCTAAACTTATATATTATCTCGAAGCGACCCGATTGGATCATAGGGAAACAAATAATGGAATAGCTACAGAAAGGAGATACAGGACAAATGGAGGGCTCCATCGCAAAGGCATTGTTCGAAGAATGGATAGTGCAGCAACAATACAACACAACCGCTAAAGCCATACTCCCCGTAGAATTTGCAAACGTATGAAGTCAAATTTGACAAAAACACTTGCATCATTTCAGTGGTTACAAATATTGAACTAAAAAGTATAAAACTTTTTGGTCGCAGATTGTGCTTGGTGTTAATATTGGAGAAGAAGGAGGACTAGCAGAATTCAATGAGGATGAAGCATTGAAACAGTTTGCACCCCTTGTAACAGGGAAGGAACTTTTAATGAAAAAGCTGGTAAGTTAATAGAAATATACAAATATAATTCATTCTTCCTACAGATTGCACATTTACATGTCATTTAATTCTCCTGACAAGAATGAACTTTAACTTACTCTATCTCCAAACACCGTAGATTATGATACCGCACAACACAGCTAAACACTACACACTGTATGTGCTCAACAAGTACACGAGATCCATCAACATACTTGACTCACTGAATTACAGACATGGAGAAGGAAAAAATACATGGAAAACACACCATAAGGATCACCCAGAACTGGTACGTCAATTCAACCTTGGTTTTCTAATTGGTTTTCCAATTCCTGCATTCCCTTTATGTAACGCCCCAAGACCGGAGCTTCAGATGCCTTTCAGGGTTTCCGGGTTTCGTCGTGTGATTTGTTTGGTTCTTTGCATTCATCATTGCATCATGTTGCATTTCATCATGTCATCATGTGCATTGTGTGTTTTTCATACATATTAAGTTTTTGCATGTTCCATGCATGAATCTTGCTTCATCACCTTCTCCTTCCCTCTACTTCCTTCTTTCGGCAAGTGTCACGTTCCCTTCTCTTTTAATGTTCATCTTTGCCTCGATATTCTAACACCATGCACCTAGCCTCTATGTCAAATTTCATCTCTATTGAAATTGTTTTGGTTAGGGTTTAAAACGGTTCAAGTTTGAATTTAATTCAAACTTGAATTATTTTTACTTCCTTTAAAAATCTCCAAACCAATTTTGTTAAATAGAGCACATTTTCAGCATCACGAGTATATTTTTATATTTCTCTAGCTCCTCACCTTCTTTTTCCTTCTCTTTCCTTTTTGTTTTTCTGTCTGAAGAAATAGAAAAACAGCAGCAGCAGGTACCTAGGCCTCGGTCACCCGGCCGACCCATTAGCTCAGCCGGCCTATAGGCCCATCCAGCACCGGCCCACCTAACTCCTCCAAACCCTACCCGATCTCATCCTCCCTCTGCTCTCCCCTCGCGCCGCCAGGGAGAGCTTTGGCTCGATCCCATCTCCCTCTCCCTCTCGTCCTCAACCCCCGCTCGAACCCTCTCCTCTCGATCCCCTCCTCCTCGTTCCTCCTCCTGCCGCCTCACACACCCGGCACCGCATCGCCAGGGAGAGGAGTTCCCCAGCTCGTGTGCGCCCCTCTCTTCCATCGCTCCTGCTGCCTCCATCATCGCCTCTCTCCCTTTCCTCCCGTTGCCGTCTTCGGCGGGAGCAAGAGCTCCCTGCTGTCGCTCCGGCCGGCGGAGTCCAAGCCACCGAGCAGTAGCGCGCCCTCATCACGTTCTCCTCTCCCTCCTCCTTCGTCAGCCTCGTCGCCGGCCGACCGAACCGGCAGGAGTTCCCTACCGCACGCGTCCCTAACGAGCGCGTTGGCAGCGCCCGACGCCATTGACCTCGAGCTCCCGTGCCCTGCCTTGTCCGCGCGCCTGTGACGAAGCTCCGGGAGCAGCCATGGCCGTGGATGTCGTCCGCCGCCTCCAGCTCGAAGCTCCGGTGTGCCCAAGCTTCGGAGGCAACTGGATCGACCTCCCCAAGCCCCCGTCGCAGGCCTACCCTATTTCTGCTGTGCCAAACGACGATGACCAGCGCCATCCCCCCATCTTGCCCTGCTGTTGCGCCTTCGTTCCATCTCCTAGCGAAGGAGATGACTAGCAGCACCCAGCCCCGTTGACCGCTACACACGCAGGCCCAGTGCACCCGCCACGGTCTCCCCTGCTTGTGTGGGCTGCGCCCCTGTTCATGGCCAAGACCGGGATCCCGCGAACGTCAAGTTCCTCCACGATGCCCGAACGACTACATGATGACCCTGGACATGGGATTGCAAAACGCCAAGTACATGGATATGCCAAATTCCTCTCCGAAACATGTATGAATACGCCCGGCGATGCGACAAGTACCTCTACCGTCGACCCTCAAAGAGTTCGGATTCATCAAGTTCGACTACCGTGGCGTGAACCACTACTCCCACGACGTCGTGTGTACCCCTACCGTCACCCCGAAGACGTTGGGGTCATCAAGTACCTCTCCGATGGAACGCGAACCACTACTTCCGCTACTATCGAACCCTTTCCGCTCCGAAAATGAACGCTTCGAAGGTATAACCGCCGGAACGACGCCCGTGCCCGTTTGTTTCATGCATGTCCCCGTTTGCCATGTCGTCGACCCGTGGGAACCCGGTAACCGGGATCACCCCACCATCTTTTGCATGCTCCCGCCACACTTCCTTTGCACCGGTATCTCCATGAGCTACCGGAACCGTTATGTTGCTGTGGCAACATTTCCTGATACGTTCCCATGGCCCCTTTTCCTTCCGCCATGGCGACAAATGCTCCATATCATGTTCATATCAACATTTTCATAAAAAATGCATACACTTGAACATGTCATCCGCATCATGATAATAACATTTAAAATGTTTAAAATTGTCGTTTGCATTAAATTGCCAAATGCATATGAGGATTTATCGGAATTGTTGTTTGATGTTTCCGGCCTCATTTAATATGCCTAGATGTGTATTTTACTCATGTTTCACCTCTTGCCATGTTAACCAACATTTATTGTTGAGTACCTAAACGAGATCGAACTAAATAACTTGAATGTGGTGTTCCGTCAATATGCAACTCGTTGCATATTGAGCTCCACTTAACTTGTAGTGTTGTTTGTGCACTTTGCCATGTCATGCTTCATTAAACCGGACATGCATCATACTTGGTTGTGCATCATGCCATGTTCATGTGTTGGTTGTTTACTATGTTGTTTCCCTCTTTCCGGTGTTGCTTCTTCGGGTTAGTTCCGATAACGTCGTGTTGTGAGGATTCGTTCGACTACGTCCGCTTTGTCTTCTTCATGGACTCGTTCTTCTTCCTATCGGGATTCAGGCAAGATGACCATACCCTCGAAATCACTTCCATCTTTGCTTGCTAGATGCTCGCTCTTTTGCTACGCCTATGCTACGATACCTACCACTTGCTTTATCATGCCTCCCACATTGCTAAGCCAAGCCTCTAACCCACCTTGTCCTAGCAAGCCGTTGTTTGGCTATGTTACCGCTTTGCTCAGCCCCTCTTATAACATTGTTAGTTGTAGGTGAAGATTGGAGCTTGTTCCATGTTTGGAACATAGTTATTTCGTTGGGATATCACAATATCTCTTATTTAATTAATGCATCTATACACTTGGTAAAGGGTGGAAGGCTCGGCCTTATGCCTGGTGTTTTGTTCCACTCTTGCCGCCCTACTTTCCGTCATATCTGTGTTATGTTCCCGAATTTTGCGTTCCTTACACGGTTGGGTTATAATGGGAACCCCTTGACAGCTCGCTTTGAATAAAACTCCTCCAGCAAGGCCCAACCTTGGTTTTACCTTTTGCACTAACAACCTAGCCTTTTCCCTTGGGTTTCGCGGACTCAAGGGTCATCTTTATTTTAACCCCCCCCCCTTGGGCCAGTGCTTCTCTAAGTGTTGGTCCGAAATGGGCAGCCTGAGGGGCCACCTCAGGGAAACTTGAGGGTTGTGTTTACTTGTAGCTTGACCTATTCGGTGTTGCCCTGAGAATGAGATATGTGCAGCTCCTATCGGGATTGTCGGCGCATCGGGCGGCTTTGCTGGACTTGTTTTACCATTGTCGAGGATGTCTTGTAACCGGGATGCCGAGCCTGATCGGATTGTCTTGGGAGAAGGAATATCCTTCGTTGACCGTGAGAGCTTGTGATGGGCTAAGTTGGGACACCCCTGCAGGGATTGATCTTTCGAAAGCCGTGCCCGCGGTTATGGGCAGATGGGAATTTGTTAATGACCGGTTGTAGATAACCTGAAACTTAACTTAATTAAAATGCACCACCCGCGTGTGTAACCGTGATGGTCTCTTCTCGGCGGAGTCCGGGAAGTGAACACGGTGTTGGAGTAATGCTTGACGTAGGTTGTTCTAGGATCACTTCTTGATCATAGTTGTTCGACTGTGCTTTTGCCTTCTCTTCTCGCTCTCATTTGCGTATGTTAGCCACCAAATATGCTAGTCGCTTGCTGCCGCTCCACCTCATACCTTTTACCCTACCTATAAGCTTAAATAGTCTTGATCACGAGGGTGTGAGATTGCTGAGTCCCCGTGACTCACGGATACTTCCAAAACCAGCTTGCAGGTGCCGATGAAACCGTGCAGGTGACGCAACCAAGCTCAAGGAGGAGCTCGTTGAAGATCGTGTTTGTTATGTTGTTCTGTTTCCAGTTGATCAGTAGTGGAGCCCAGTCGGGAGGATCGGGGATCTGTGTAGCTTTTGGGGTAGTCTTCTTTATTTTGGTTCCGTAGTCGGACCTTGATTGTATCTGGATGATGTAATGTTTTATTCATGTATTATGTGAAGTGGCGATTGTCAGCCAACTATGTATCTCTTTCCCTTATGTATTACATGGGTTGTTTGTGAAGATTACCTCACTTGCGACATTGCTTTCAATGCAGTTATGCCTCTAAGTCATGCTTCGACACGTAGGAGATATAGCCACATCGAGGGCGTTACTAGTTGGTATCAGAGCCTTCCCCGATCTTAGGATCCCCCTGCTTGATCGAATCGTTGGCGTTGTTGAGTCTAAAAAAGTGTTTTGAGTCATTTAGGATTTTATATATATATATATATATATATATATATATATATATATATATATATATATATATATATATATATATATATATATATATATCGGAGAGTAGGATTCTTTTTACTCCTCAGTCCCTTCGTCGCTCTGGTGAGGCATCCTGACGTAGAGTTTTGACTCTTCTCTTCTCAAATTTCACTAAAAAAATTTAGGATCACGCGGGTATCTTGAAATCGTTCCGATGGTTTTGTGATGAGAACATTGTTCTTGGTGCCTCCTGACATTTAGGGGTTGTGGCAGTGTCCCGGGGAGTTGAGCTCTGAGGTGTTGTCGTCACAATTTTATTGTTGCAGTTCTGGAATACCTGAGTTCGCCGACATCAAAAATCTCTTTTATGCAGTTGTTAGTGAGATAACCTCGACGCCACCCAGTACTGGGGCGGGAGTTCAGGAGTATTGCCATAACTCGTATAACGGATGCTTTTCGAAGGTTGAGGTAAATGATTTCCGAAGGTGTCTTGGTTATGTGTTGAAGGATGGATACAGCTGGATGTAGGATTTGTTAGTTTTGGGTGAGATATTATGCTTCCCCTGTATCCCCAACACCTGATTGCATAACCAGAAAGTTTCGGGAGTTTATAAGTGGGAATTCTAGTAGCTCTTAAGATATCTTTCCGACAGATGTATGATATGAAATTGGGGTTCGACGTCTAGTGGTCCACCTATCCACGGTTGGTTTTACGGTGGTCTTGTTGTGTCTTAAAGAGTCCTTGGCTATGCTGACTCGGGGACGCTTCGTATGTCATGTGCACTGCCTTGTACATGATGGTGTTGTACGATCGAGCCCGTGTAGGCCCCACCACGAAAACTTCAGACAAAATCTCTATCATATGTTTGTTCCCGCTTATTCTGCAAGCCAATCCTTTGTTTTGTTTTCAGTTGTGGTATTCAAGTTGCTTCGAAGTCAAATGTTGATTCCATACCTTTTTTCTAAGCGGTGTTCTCACATTTCTATGTGATTACTAATCCTTCATGATAATCGAGATTGTGATCTCAATCCTTTTCAACCGGTGTGCTCCTCTTCAAATGGATCCAATCTTGTCAACATTCGCAAGATCAATTATCAGTTCTTCTCAACGGTGTTTGTTTTATCCGTCTCCAAGTTGTCTTTGTTTTTTCCCGCCCTCCCACCCTTGTTTCTTCAAGGACTCAGATTTCTTTATCAAGTATCATCTTATTGATGAGAAGTCTCTCTATTTTTTCCGTCAATGTTCGTATCCAGTGATTCTCATGAAGTTTCTAACAGAGCTTCAAGTTCATCATTCTTTGTCCTCTTTTCTTCTCCGGTGGATTCAATTCAAGCTTTTGGTGTTGATCATATCCCTTAACTCGTCTCAAATGTTTTCCATGCCGGTGCACCTTATTATCATTCCACTTCTCGCTATTCTTTTGGTCTGGAGTGCTGAAGATATCTCGAAGATTCGTGTTTCCACTCCGCTTTCATTCAATCTCTTTCGAGGATGTTGTCTCATTCAAGCCATTTAATTCAACCGGCGCAGTCTCTCTTTTAAATCATTTCAACGGTGTATCTTTGGAGTGGGCCCTAACCCACATGTCTTTTCCCAGGATCTTACCTGACTCTTCTAATTTTCCTGGAGTTATTCTCAAATTCTTTTTGAAGTTTGACGTAAGACTGATTTATCATCAGCCAAATATCTTTCTCCAAGATCTTTCAAATTCTTTTCATTGGTGATTCAGCCTTTATATTCTTCATTATTCCAGAGTGTCTCAACTATTCATGGTGGTGTTTCTCGTCGTCATTCTCAAATTTTGAAGACCGAAGAAGAGTTTTCCTCTAAATCTTGCTCCATTCTCTTCAAGACTCGTGGTTCTAGCTTGATGCCATCCTCTCATAATTGGTTTCGACTGTGAGAATTCTTTTATTCTGTCCGGAGCAATTCAAGAGTCTTTTCAGTTTGATTCTCCGAAGGCCATCATTTCGGGATTATTCATTCTCAGCTTTCAGCTATTGTTCTCCAAATCTTACCGGTGCATCATTCAAATATTCTCTAATCAGATTGTGATCTCTTTGTTCTCATATATTTATATTTCCCTCAAGTATCGTCAGTCGTTTTTCAATTCTTACCGGTGATTCATCCCTTTAGTTCATTCATTTCCAATTCTTATGGTGGTTCATTCAAGAATTCTCTTCCGTTGCTATTCTATTTATTCATTTGTTCTTTCATCCTACCGGTGGTTCGTTGAAGACCTTCTCAAGTTTGATTTATTTCTCTCTTAATTTTTTCTACGGGAATAATTAGTATGCCAAATCCATTGTTGGTCATCAATTTAATTGATGAAGGATAAGCATAATGTAATTCTTATTCTTGTTTCATCCAAGTGATCTAATTTCCTGCTTTCCGGAGTAGTTCATCATTTCACATTCTCGGTTCGAGAGGCTTTATATTTTCTTTCCCGGAGTTCCAAGTTCTCTCAATTATATCATCATGGAGATCCATCTAAATCATTACAAGGTTTCACCTTGTGTTTTCAACTTCCCTTTCTTTTCGTCATCCTTTTGTTTACCGGAGTTCTTCATCAAGGTACTACATGATGGTTCATCAAGGATTTAATTTCCTTATCGAAGTGTTCATCAAGATTCTTTTCAAAAGGAGCTCAAGTTTCTTCATCTTGCAATCCAGAGTGCAATTCTTTCTACCGTGTCATTGGAGGTGGTATTATGTCATTCTTGATAATTTGAGTTCATGTTTCATGATTCACATGTTATCAAGAATGAAATATTTTAAATCCATCAATTTCTTCTTTGGATTTATCTTGGGTTATATTTCACCTAAAGCCTTCCCTAAGGATCGATGCTATTTGTGGTGCTCATAAATGACCCAAGTTCTTCGTTTATCCTTCCGGTGAGACAAGTTTCTCGTCTCCTTGTTCACAGCAATCCAATCTATCGTTTCCGTTAGTGCAAGAATTTCACCTCATAGCTTTGAGATGTTTTCTATAAGTCCACTACAACTTTGTTCTTTTCGTTGTTGGTTTTCCAACAACTCCGTTCGACCCTTCTCCTAAAGATGCCTTTTCAAGCTCTTTTGTGGCAGAGGTTGGCCTTTTCTTCTCCATTCTCCTATTTCAATTATCTATCTTCTATTCTTTTGTTCTGGAGGCATTGTCATGTTGCTCTTTTCAACCCATCATCTCGTTTTGTCAAAGATCATGTTCTTTTCATGCCTATCCATTTAACCGGAGGGTTGTGCCTTTTGCTCAAGTTCTTTTCGCCTTATCAAGCCTTGCATCTCTTTTCAACCGGAGTGCTGTCTGAGACCTTTCTTACCCCTTGCTCCATTCATTCAATAGTTCCGGAGGCAGTGTGCTGTCATTTCATCAAGCATCTTCTCACCTTACCAAGTTCTTATTCAATTCCTTTTCTTCTCAATCGGAGTGTTGCCCAAAGTTGTTATTCCTTGTCCCTCTTTTCTAACGGAGTGTTTTCAACTTTGTCATCTCCGTTGTATTCTTTTCTCGAAATTTCTTAACCTTTTCAAGGTTCTTTGGTCTCACTCGTTTGTCAAAGAAGCAACTTAGTTTTACCTCTTATCTTCCTCTTCCTTTTCCCTCCGGTGCCATCCTAGATCTCGGGACGAGATCCTCTCGTAGTTTTGGAGTGTTGTAATGCCCCAAGACCGGAGCTTCAAATGCCTTCCAGGGTTTTCGGGTTTCGTCATGTGATTTGTTTGGTTCTTTGCATTCATCATTACATCATGTTGCATTTCATCATGTCATCATGTGCATTGTGTGTTTTTCATACATATTAAGTTGTTGCATGTTCCATGCATGAATCTTGCTTCATCATGTTCTCCTTCCCTCTACTTCCTTCTTTCGGCAAGTGTCACGTTCCCTTCTCTTTTAATGTTCATCTTTGCCTCAATATTCTGACACCATGCACCTAGCCTCTATGTCAAATTTCATCTCTATTGAAATTGTTTTGATTAGGGCTTAAAATGGATCAAGTTTGAATTTAATTCAAACTTGAATTATTTTTACTTCCTTTAAAAATCTCCAAACCAATTTTTTTAAACAGAGCACATTTTCAGGATCATGAGTATATTTTTATATTTCTCTAGCTCCTCTCCTTCTTTTTCCTGCTCTTTCCTTTTTGTTTTTCTGTCTGAAGAAATAGAAAAGCAGCAGCAGCAGCAGCTACCTGGGCCTCAGTCACCCGGCCGACCCATTAGCTCAGCCGGCCTATAGGCCCATCCAGCACCGGCCCACCTAACTCCTCCAAACCCTACCCGATCTCATCCTCCCTCTGCTCTCCCCTCGCGCCGCCAGGGAGAGCTTTGGCTCGATCCTATCTCCCTCTCCCTCTCGTCCTCAACCCCCGCTCGAACCCTCTCCTCTCGATCCCCTCCTCCTCGTTCCTCCTCCTGCCGCCTCACGCACCCTGCACCGCATCGCCAGGGAGAGGAGCTCCCCAGCTCGCGCGCGCCCCTCTCTTCCATCGCCCCCGCTGCCTCCATCCTCGCGTCGCCTCTCTCCCTTTCCTCCCGTCGCTGTCTTCGGCGGGAGCAAGAGCTCCCTGCTGTCGCTCCGGCCGGCGGAGTCCAAGCCGCCGAGCAGTAGCGCGCCCTCGTCACGTTCCCCTCTCCCTCCTCCTTCGTCAGCCTCGTCGCCGGCCGACCGAACCGGCAGGAGTCCCCTGCCGCACGCGTCCCTGACGAGCGCGTTGGCCAGCGCCCGACGCCATCGACCTCGAGCTCCCGTGCCCTGCCTTGTTTGCGCGCCTATGACGAAGCTCCGGGAGCAGCCATGGCCGTGGATGCTGTCCGCCGCCTCCAGCTCGAAGCTCCGGCGTGCCCAAGCCTCGGAGGCGACCGGATCAACCTCCCCAAGCCCCCCTCGCTGGCCTACCCTGTTTCTGCTGCACCGAACGACGACGACTAGCGCCATCCCCCCTGCTTGCCCTGCTGCTGCGCCTTCGTTCCATCTCCTAGCGAAGGAGATGACTAGCAGCACCCAGCCCCGTTGACCGCTGCACGCGCAGGCCCAGTGCACCCGCCACGGTCTCCCCTCCTTGTGTGGGCTGCGCCCCTCTCCATGGCCAAGACCGGGATCCCGCGAACGTCAAGTTCCTCCACGATGCCCGAATACATGATGACCCTGGACATGGGATTGCAAAACGCCAAGTACATGGATATGCCAAGTTCCTCTCCGAAATGTGTACGAATACGCCCGGCGATGCGACAAGTACCTCTAACGTCGACCTTCAAAGAGTTCGGATTCGTCAAGTTCGACTACCGTGGCGTGAACCACTACTCCCACGATGTCGTGTGTACCCCTACCGTCACCCCGAAGACGTTGGAGTCATCAAGTACCTCTCGATCGAACGCGAACCACTACTTCCGCTACTATCGAACCCTTTCTGCTCCGAAAATGAACGCTTTGAAGGTATAACCGCCGGAATGACGCCCATGCCCGTTTGTTTCATGCATGTCCCCGTTTGCCATGCTGTCGACCCATGGGAACCCGGTAACCGGGATCACCCCACCATCTTTTGCATGCTCCCGCCACACTTCCTTTGCACCGGTATCTCCATGAGCTACCGGAACCGTTATGTTGCTGTGGCAACATTTTCGGATTCGTTCCCATGGCCCCTTTTCCTTCCGCCATGGCGACAAATGCTCCATATCATGTTCATATCAACATTTTCATAAAAATGCATAAACTTGAACATGTCATCTGCATCATGATAATAACATTTAAAATGTTTAAAATTGTCGTTTGCATTAAATTGCCAAATGCATATGAGGATTTACCGGAATTGTTGTTTGATGTTTCCGGCCTCATTTAATATGCCTAGATGTGTATTTTACTCATGTTTCACCTCTTGCCATGTTAACCAACATTTAATTTTGTTGAGTACCTAAACGAGATCGAACTAAATAACTTGAATGTGGTGTTCCGTCAATATACAACTCGTTGCATATTGAGCTCCACTTAACTTGTAGTGTTGTTTGTGCACTTTGCCATGTCATGCTTCATTAAACCGGACATGCATTATACTTGGTTGTGCATCGTGCCATGTTCATGTGTTGGTTGTTTACTATGTTGTTTGCTTCTTTCTGGTGTTGCTTCTTCGGGTTAGTTCTGATAACGTCGTGTTGTGAGGATTCGTTCGACTACGTCCGCTTTGTCTTCTTTATGGATTCGTTCTTCTTCCTATCGGGATTTCATGCAAGATGACCATACCCTCGAAATCACTTCTATCTTTGCTTGCTAGATGCTCGCTCTTTTGCTATGCCTATGCTACGATACCTACCACTTGCTTTATCATGCCTCCCACATTGCTAAGCCAAGCCTCTAACCCACCTTGTCCTAGCAAACCGTTGTTTGGCTATGTTACCGCTTTGCTCAGCCCCTCTTATAGCATTGTTAGTTGCAGGTGAAGATTGGAGCTTGTTCCATGCTTGGAACATGGTTATTTCGTTGGGATATCACAATACCTCTTATTTAATTAATGCATCTATACACTTGGTAAAGGGTGGAAGGCTCGGCCTTATGCCTGGTGTTTTGTTCCACTCTTGCCGCCCTAGTTTCCGTCATATCGATGTTATGTTCCCGGATTCTGCGTTCCTTACACGGTTGGGTTATAATGGAAACCCCTTGACAGTTCGCTTTGAATAAAACTCCTCCAGCAAGGCCCAACCTTGGTTTTACCTTTTGCACTAACAACCTAGCCTTTTCCCTTGGGTTTCGCGTACTCAAGGGTCATCTTTATTTTAACCCCCCCGGGCCAGTGCTTCTCTAAGTGTTGGTCCGAAACGGGCAGCCTGCGGGGCCACCTCGGGGAAACTTGAGGGTTGGTTTTACTCGTAGCTTGACCTATCCGGTGTTGCCCTGAGAACGAGATATGTGCAGCTCCTATCGGGATTGTCGGTGCATCGGGCGGTTTTGCTGGACTTGTTTTACCATTGTCGAGGATGTCTTGTAACCGGGATGCTGAGCCTGATCGGATTGTCTTGGGAGAAGAAATATCCTTCGTTGACCATGAGAGCTTGTGATGGGCTAAGTTGGGACACCCCTGCAGGGATTGATCTTTCGAAAGCCATGCCCGCGGTTATGGGCAGATGGGAATTTGTTAATGTCCGGTTGTAGATAACGTGAAACTTAACTTAATTAAAATGCACCAACCGCGTGTGTAACCGTTATGGTCTCTTCTCGGCGGAGTCCGGGGAGTGAACACGGTGTTGGAGTAATGCTTGACGTAGGTTGTTCTAGGATCACTTCTTGATCATAGTTGTTCGACCGTGCTTTTGCCTTCTCTTCTCGCTCTCATTGCGTATGTTAGCCACCAAATATGCTAGTCGCTTGCTGCCGCTCCACCTCATACCTTTTACCCTACCTATAAGCTTAAATAGTCTTGATCGCGAGGGTGTGAGATTGCTGAGTCCCCGTGACTCACAGATACTTCCAAAACCAGCTTGCAGGTTTCAATGAAACCATGCAGGTGACGCAACCAAGCTCAAGGATCTCGTCGAAGATCGTGCTCGTTATGTTGTTTCGTTTCCAGTTGATCAGTAGTGGAGCCCAGTCGGGACGATCGGGGATCTGTGTAGCTTTTGGGGTAGTCTTCTTTTATTTTGGTTCCGTAGTCGGACCTTGATTGTATCTGGATGATGTAATGTTTTATTCATGTATTGTGTGAAGTGGTGATTGTAAGCCAACTATGTATCTCTTTCCCTTATGTATTACATGGGTTGTTTGCGAAGATTACCTCACTTGCGACATTGCTTTCAATGCGGTTGTGCCTCTAAGTCGTGCTTCGACACGTAGGAGATATAGCCGCATCGAGGGCGTTACACTTTACTAATGGAAAAAACGAACAATAAAACCAAACCGTAATCACAAAATAAAAGGATGCACGCACTCATGAAGAAGCATTACGGCGAAGCGAAACTACGAGCCAACAGCGAACCGAACTGGTCGAGGATAGCAGAAACACCTAACAGAGTATGTGTGCCAAAATAGCAGGGTACCCAATGCGGACACTTCATGGTTCAATTTGCAAAATACTTGAATGACATTGATCTCATAAAAGATGATGAGGATTTCCATGTAAGTGAATAGTACGAGAGCAAAAAATTTAATTTTTAGAAGCAACACTACTTGAATACTTCAATTATCTCATGAAAGAAAAATAAAAGAATATCCAATGACCTTCATGCAGTATAGCAACATAGATGCCGAGTGGAAACCAGAGTTCCTTTTTACAGCCATATTTCGTGAAACAAACCAAGTAAAGTGTGCGCAACTACCTGGAAGAATCAAAGAATTCAAACCAGAAACTTCAAACTTCTTTTCCACCAACAAAGGTAAGAAAATCATTTATGGTTATCTTTTTTTGTAATGACCTACCCATCCCACGGTTGACCAATGTCTTTCGTATCACGAGAGCTTATACATATTACATATCTGCTTCCGCTGACCGAAACAGATTAAACAAAAAGGAAAAAAAGGACGAAGCACCAGTCCATACCCAAAACATTCTCACTGCTTCCAACACACAAAGGAGGCGTCTGACCTCTTCCAACTAGTCATGAGCGACAACTGGCAGGAGGAATACAAAAAGTGAGTTGTTTTCTATTGCACCTCAAAAGAGTTGGACATAGGCCAAAAATAATGTAAAAATCTGTTTCTTACTGACCGTGACCTCCAAAATTATTTTATCTCCCTCTCGTAGGAAAACTATATTTAGGCCCACCCGTAGGGACAGTGAAAGCACGCAACTTACTGGAGCCCAACTGAAGGCAGTATTTGGTCCAAGACCAGCACAGACGAACATACCACATCATATGGTAAAGAGGGTGCTCGATGACATAGCAGAAATCTGGGAAAGCAGACAAGATTCAAAAGAGAGTGACAGAGTAATATTAGGACCAAACTTTACAGAGGTAAACTTTTAAAAAGCAAAATCTTGTCTATATTGCAACACCTACTCTTTTTATATTGTTACACAGCTATTTTTTCTAACAGTTTTTTTCATCGTAATTATTGTTTGCAACATATACTGAAATTAAATAAAGACAAAACTACTATTGCAAAATTTAAAAGTGAACTGCAAAAAACAAAGAATCAGTTGGTTCCCATGTATCTCAAAGAAAATCAACGGAAAAAGCTCTCAACAGCAAACATGGTAACATCCCTTTCCTCCGCGACAAAATCACAAAATATGCATTCTATCAAATTACTTTATATTAAACTGTCAGGAAACCAGCAAGTATTTTGTACATAGATATTCATTGCAATGGAGAAGCATGACCGCTACGTACTATATGTGTTGGACAAATATAAACACAAAGTTCACATTATTGATCCTCGAGAAGCAACTCCAAAGGAATTTGAGAAAGAAAAGATAGACATGGATAAATTGGATCCAAATGAAGCATGTCGAGTTCTTCAGGAACTTGAAGACGCTGAAAAAGAAACAAACACAGTTTCAGGAATATCACACTTATAAGTCGGCAATCGTAAGCATTTATACATAACAATTTTTTCAATTTTACAAGTTGCAGTATTAAAACAATTACAAAATGCAATTCCCAGGTACCTAGGATTAAAGAAGTCTTCAACACCATACTTGAAAAAACAATGAATCCAAAGAAAACAAGATGGCAGATTCATACCATGCAAGACGTTGCAGTGGTAGAAAAGGGCGAATCACCATTTGTTGTTTTAAAGCTTACATTCCTCTACAATGGTGGAAAGTTCGTCGAAGACCTGGAAGATTTGACAGTAAGTCTATATATATTTACCTATATACAACTTTATGCACCAACTCTAACAATATACTTCTCTTCTCAGCAAAATTTCACAGGATGAGGTTGAAGACTGGAGGGCAGAGGCAATGTACATTCTCTTAAGTAGTGAGATGAATCAAGTCAAAGCTAGTGAAATGGGTGACGAGTTTAGCAAGATCTTCAACAAGAATGAAGACTGAAACTTTTGATTTAGACCGCGAGCCTAATTCTGTCAAGACGTGACAAAATAGTTTATCAATAACTCACATTTGTATGTAATGTACTTAGAAATTGTTTGTTCATGTTAAAAAACAACATCATCAAAGAGTGCCAGTACACTATGAACAACAGTGCCTCTTGTTATTTGTACGACAGCAGTGTATCCCAAAAAGAACCCTTACGTGTGACTCTGGAGACCACCCTACCGTGCCTCCAGAGACGACATGGCCTTGTGCCACCAAAGCCTGGGTCACCATGCCTCCGAGCAATATCCACACACATACATAGCAAGAGCGCCTCAACCGTAGCTAGCTCCTACGCACACGTGCAAGCAGATGAGTCACACCCGTGCCTCCGGAGGCAATATACCAATGCCTTCGTCGGATGCGCACATGTGCATGCACGCACATACATATAGAGCCTCAACCATGCCTAGCTCCTAAGCAGACGTGACTTCACATGCTTCAAACCCGTGCCTTTTGAAACAAAGGAGCTTGCCATTTGCACGACCTACTGTATAAAAATTAAACGAGCCGAAGGCGAGCAGGAGGTTCCCTGGCGCCGTAGGCGCCGTGTCACACCACAACGGACAACGCGCCGCATGAACCAACACGTAGCACGACCAACACACACTTCGACCTATGCCCCCCTTCAAGATGTTTATGAAAAGTAAACGAGCCGAAGGCAAGCAGGAGGTTCCCTCGCGCCGGAGGCGCCATGTCACACCACGACGGACAACGCGCCGCACGGACCAGCACGCGGCACGACCAACACACACTTCGACCTATGCCCCCCTTCAAGATGTTTATGAAAATTAAATGAGCCGAAGGCAAGCAGGAGGTTCCCTCGCGCCGGAGGCG
>NC_041382.1:497283111-497306171 GCF_002162155.2 Triticum dicoccoides
GATGTTGATGAAAAGTAAACAAGCCGAAGGCGAGTAGGAGGTTCCCTCATGTCGGAGGAGCCGTGTCACACCACGACGGACAACGCGCCGCACGAATCAGCACGCGGCATGACCAACACACACTTTGACCTATGCCCCCCTTTCAAGATGTTTATGAAAAGTAAATGAGCCAAAGGCGAGCAGGAGGTTCCCTCGCGCCGGAGGCGCCGTGTCACACCACGATGGACAACGTGCAGCACGAACCAGCACGCGGTACGACCAACGCACACTTCGAGCTATGCCCCCCCTTCAAGATGTTTATGAAAAGTAAAAGAGCCGAAGGCGAGCAGGAGGTTCCCTCGCGCCGGAGGCGTTGTTCCTCAATTTAGTAAAGTTATATAGCCGTGCCTCCGCTAGTCTACACCTGCGCCTATACATAATTCACACGATTGAACGATTCTGAAGACTGCCGCTTTGCATTAAAAAGTTGTTGTTTTTTCCTTACTTGAAAGGTCACATTTGATAGTATTGGTAGTCCCCACCCGTAACTACCTCATAAATCTCCATTACCCGGAAATATAATGGAAACAAAAAGGGAAACTTGAAAGGGAAATAGTGAACCAAGCGCACGAACTTGTATTTTCTTTGTGTGATCGCGCGGAAAGAGAAAACAGAAAATCCTGGTAGTTCGAGGGTCAAACTGCAAATCGCACGAAACCACAGACCGGAAAGGGAAAACGGGGAACCAACCGCGCCAGGTGGTTTTCCCTTGCGGGAGCGCTCTGCAAGCGACACTTGTCACGCGCAGAGGGCTCCCGAACCGCTCGTTACTCGCTAAATGCGAGACACTAAGATACCTCGCTTGAGGCAGTCGCCCAACTATGCCCAACTAGGCCGGTCCAGCGTGGATACGGGCTTTCATCTTCTTTTTTTTACATTTTCTATTTCATTTTTTTTCTTTTGCTAGTATTTCGAAATATTATGAATATGTCTATTACAAAATTCACTTTACAGAAAAGTTGAAAACTGTTAATCATGAATTTAAGAAATGTTAAATGTGTACAGAAAAATTGTTTCCGACGCATACGAAAATATACAATTTGTATGGAAAAAAGTATAAAAGATACAAAGTTTTAATATTAAAAAATGTTAGTTATGCATTCAAAAATATTACATGTGTATAGAAAAAAATGTTTATGATGTATATGATTTTTTAATGAAAAATGTATCAAAAGATGTACAATGTGTTTGAAAAAAAGTAGACATAAAATATATGAACTAAAAAAATGTTAATCATGTATTTGGTCAATGTTAAACGTGTACATATTTTTTCTGATGTATATAAAAAATGTACAATGTGTATAAAACATTAGACATAGATAATATATGCTTCAGTTTTTTTAATCATGTATCTGGAAAGTGTTAAACGTCTATATATTAAATGTTCTGGTGTACACAAAAAATGTACATTATTTATGGAAAAAGTCGAAAAAATGTTTTAAAAATCTTATTCATGTGCTTCCAAAATGTTATAGGTTTATAAGATATGTTGCTGGTGTGTACAGAAAATGTACAATGTGTATTGAAAAAGTAGACATAGAAAGTATAAGTTGGCAAAAATGTTAATTATCTATATAAAAAATGTTTAATGTGTATTGAAAAAATATTCCTATTCTATAAAAAAGACTGTACGAAGAAACAAAAGAAACACAAAGAAATAGAATAAAAAATATCAAAAAGAAAAGAATAAATAATAAAAATAAAAGGAAATAAAAACCGGTATAAACTGTGAAAAAAATGAAGGAAAACGATGAAAACAGAAAATGGATGATAAAATAAAAGCAAACAGATAAAAAATGAAAAAGAAAAAAGTAGAAGAAAAACACCGGACGAAAGCAGCACGTAGAACGAGCGAGCGAGCGACGGCACGAATGAGCCAGCCCATATGCGTGAACCCTTCAGGCGAGACGGAAGCAAGTCTGGCCTTTAGCAATATAGTACTTCTGTCGCGAAGGACCCCCATTTCGTGACCAGCGCGCCGAGTTTTAACCAAATGTAGACCCGTCACCCGCGCTTCGCATCAGACCTCGTGTGGGACCGAAAGCTCCCTAATTTTTTATTTTATTTTTTGCCTTTCAATTTTTGTTTTATTTCTTCGAAAGAATTTGAGATTTCTAAAACAGGTGCGAATTTCCAAAAAAATGATTTAAAAAAAATGCTATGAATTCAAAAAATTCATAGGAAGTCATAAAATGTTTGTGTTCAAAAAATGTGCATGATTTTGAAAACAATGTTTGGCAAAATAAAAAATGTTTGCGTGTTAATTGTTTTTCATGAATTTGAACAAATGTTCGCGAATTCAAATGCTCACCAAATTCAAAAATATGTTCATGAATTTCAAATATCTTTCCCAAACTTTAACAAAAGTCCATATATTAAAATAATTTGCTTATTCGAAAAATGTTCTTGAATTCGAAAAATGTTTGTGTAGTTCAAAAAATGTTTGTTAAAACAAAAAATTGTTCATGGATTTTTAAATAAGTCCCAAATTTCCAAAAGTGTTCACCGATTCAAAAAATGGTTACCGATTCAAAACATTGTTCACGAATCACGAGATTCAAAAAATGCTACTAATTCTTTTTAAATCTCCCTGAATTTGAAAATCGTTTATGATTTCAAACAAGGTTTCCCATTTTGAAAAAAATATTTGTGATTTCATGATTTCAAAAAATATTCACAATTTTGAAATATGTTTGTAAAATGAAAAAGGAAAGGAAAAAATGAGAAAAAAGTTAAAAGAAAATAAGAAAAAGTAAAAAATGATCAAAGAGAAAGGAAACTAAAAAATGAAAAAAGAAAGGGAAGAATGAAAATGAAAAAGGTAGAAAAAACACAGAGAAATAAAATCCTGAAAATATTTGTCCCAAGTGGATGTTGCGAGGAGCGAGGAGGTAGGCACTAGGTCGCTATTCAATTATCTACACGCCAAATAGGATTGACCCTGGGTGAGCTTTAGACATATAGTGCAGTTCTTGTATTTCAGGGTGGGTCCTCCTCCCTCCTTATTCTTTCAAAAGTGCCATGAGGAGTCCGTAATTTAAATCTGTAGAATGTGTTTGGTGTCGCGCACGAGAAGGTGAGCCGTTGTCCTGTGTCTAGGGAACGTATTCGGTGCACCAATGCTTGTGGTGCTACAGGTGCATTGGACATCCAAGCACTTTTTAAAAGGTTCCAAAAATATGAAAGAATTGAGAACTTTTAGACAACACTAATGTTTGTTGTCGCAAAATTTCAAATGACATCAATGTGATAATGGGCCAAATCTAAAGCCCAAATTCTACTACATACTATTCAGTGCTAAATTTGTCATTTTTGTATCTAGAGCAATGTATCGAATTTTGATTTGAAATTTTGCGACAACAAATATTGATGTTGTGTGAATGTGCTAATTTTTTCCCACATTTTTGGAACATTTTAAAATGTGTTACAGAGGTCCGGTGCGCCGGTATTATCATAAGCACCGGTGCACTAGATATTTCCCCCTTATGTCCAAGTTGGAAGGGTCAACATCACAGAGGGCGATCACCCAAGTGGGCGCTATATATGCGTCAAGAATAGCACTCGTCCCTTTCTAATAAGTTTCTATCATACATTATTTCTATGTTGCTGCCCACCATGGGGAATGGTGGAGGCCAGCGGTGACCACATTTAATCCTCTCCCTCCATGGATGACCTGTAACACCCAAGTTTTTCAAGTCCTTCCAATACACGAATTGAGTACATGTTATAGAGTCTAGAGGAAGAAGATGAAGGAAGAAGAGAGGAACAGACAAACATGAAGGAGAAATGAGTTCAAGTTTCTTCGTAAGTTCGCGACATCGGAGCTTTCCGACCTTTTCCTTTCTTTCTTCTTTTTCTTTCCTTCCGTTCGTTTCCTTCTCCTTTGTATTACAACCCACTAGTTTTTTATATTGTGAGATGATAATCACCACCCACTGGATGGGCCTAAAAAACAACCAGGCAGAGGACCTCTTGCTTTACGCCAGAAATATATGCTCGGATCACACACATTTCATATGTGATGCTCATTGCTCCACATTGTTGTCAAAATGCACAGGCAACAGACGAGCGATGCCATCATGGTCCCGCTTTGTTGTGCAATGGGTCGGCCCACCCAGACGCCTCATGTGCGGCCACCTTACATTTGACGCCTAGGAGGTCCTGGGATCGCAGTCACGGCCAGGACTGTTGGGAAACGTTGTAGAAAACAAATTTTTTTCCTACAAGCACCTAGGAACCATATGAAGATGCATTAATAGTTTGGATTCAATCGTTACTGACTCCGTGTTGCCGCGGAAGAAGACGAGTCGATGTAGATCGTACTTATAGTCCCTCGAACCGTAGATGAGCGAACCCTCTAACCTCCCATGAACAGTCCATCAAAATGGAAGACCAAAAGCATGACCTCTCTACGAGTTGCAAGCGTACAATCTTCACGATCCGGCAGCTCTTCGCCGTCCAAAGCTAATCATCGCCAGATAATTAGAGGTAGGATATTAGTACCACACTGGGCTTCTAATTATGAACATTAGGGGATCTAGGTAAAGCTCTAATTGATCAACTAGGACAAACTAGAACTATAACTAGTGAACTAGAGGAGGCTCCAAAACTTGTGTGTTCAAAAGTGCTAAAAGCCTCTAGTATATATAGGTTCGAGGGGAGAGGAGGGGCATCACACAAGGGGGGAAAGTTCTCCCCCCTTGCGCCGGCTATGGGAAAGGGGAATACCTCCCCAATTCGGCCTCCCTCCCACCTTTCTAATAGGAGAAAGGGGCGGCGCCCTTGTGGCCCAAGTTGTCTTCCACCTCTTGGCCTTTTAAGGGCCGTTTATATTTAATTAATTATAACAACCTTCTAACTATTACTAGAGCCTTATATTATTTATCTGTAATACCTGGTATTGCCCGATAAACTACGAGACCCTTTCGGCGACCCCGAAACGCTTCCGGTTCCTCTAAAAAATAATTCGAATATTAACAAAACTATTTCACAAATAAATCCTTAATATTACTGTCAACTAACACTCAGCAGACCATGATTACCTTAAGCTTGTGACCCTATAGGTTAGGTAAAACATAGACATGAACAAAACCCCTTTGTTCAATGTCCGATAGCGGAACCTGAAGGAAATATGCCCTAGAGGCAATAATAAAGTTTTTATTTTATATTATATTTCCTTATCCATGATAGAATTGTATTGATCGGAAACTTAAATACATGCATGAATACATAAACAAATATTGTGTCCCTAGTAAGCCTCTACTAGACTAGCTGGTTGATCAAAGATGGTTAAAGTTTCCTAATGATAGACATGTGATGTCATTTGATAACAAGATCACATCATTAGGAGAATGATGTGATTGACAAGATCGAGCCATTAGCTTAGCATAATGATCATTCGGTTTCATTGCTATTGCTTTCTTCATGTCATATACATATTCCTTTGACTATGAGATTATGCAACTCCCGAATATAGGAGGAATACCTTGTGTTCTATCAAACGTCACAACGTAACTGAGTGATTATAAATATGCTCTACATATATCTCCGAAGGTGTTTGTTGAGTTGGCATAGATCAAGATTAGGATTTGTCACTCCGAGTATCGGAGAGGTATCTTTGGGCCCTCTCGGTAATACACATCATAAGAAGCCTTGCAAGCAAAGTGACTAATGAGTTAGTTGCAGGAGGATGTATTACGGAACGAGTAAAGAGACTTGCCGTTAATGAGATTGAACTAGGTATGAATATACCGATGATCGAATCTCGGGCAAGTAACCTACCGATGACAAAGGGAATAACGCATGTTGTCATAACGGTTCGACCGATAAAGATCTTTGTAGAATATGTAGGAGCCAATATGAGCATCCAGGTTCCTCTATTGGTTATTGACCGGAGAGGTGTCTTGGTCATGTCTACATAGTTCTCAAACGCGTAGGGTCCGCACGCTTAACGTTCGATGACGACATAGTATTACATGAGTTATGTGATTTGGTGACCAAATGTTGTTCGGAGTCCTGGATGAGATCACGGACATGATGAGGAGTCTCAAAATGGTCGAGAGGTAAAGATTGATATATAGGATGATGGTATTCGGACACCAGAAGTGTTTCGGGGGGTACCGGGTACTTATCGGGTCATTGGAAGGGGTTCCGGGCACCCCCGGCAAAAGATATGGGCCTTATGGGCCAAATGGGGAAACACACCAACCACAAGGGGCTGGTGCGCCCCTCATATGGGACAGCCTAAGTAGGGGAAGGAAAGGGGAGAATGGAAAGGAAAGTGTGGATTAGGATTCCCACTTCCTTCCCTCTCCCCCCTCTTTCCTTCTCCCTCGGTTAAATATGGCAAGGGGGAGCCACTTAGGGAGGACCCCAACTAGGATTCGGCCTACTTGGGGCGCCTCCTAGAAGCCTCCCCTCTCCCTCCCACCTATATATGGGGAGGGGGGGGTGGCGCCCTAGCACACACCAGATCAATTGTTAGCCGTGTGTGGCGCCCCCTCCACCATTTACACCCCCGGTCATATTTTCATAGTGCTTAGGCAAAGCCCTGCGGAGATCACTTCACCATCACCGTAACCACGCCGTCGTGCTGACAGAACTCATCTACTACCTCAACGTCTTGCTGGATCAACAAGGCGAGGGACGTCACCGAGCTGAACGTGTGCAGAACATGGAGGTGTCGTGCGTTCCGTACTTGATCGGTTGACGTGAGAAGAAGTTCGACTACATCAACTGCGTTGTGAAACGCTTCCGCTTACGGTTTACAAGGGTACATACACACACTCCCCCCTCATTTCTATGCATCTCCATGGATAGATCATTGCGTGTGCGTACAATTTTTTTTTGTTTTCCATGCAATGATTCCTAACAGTGGCATCATGAGCCAGGTCTATGGGTAGATGATATGCACGAGTAGAACACAAAGAGTTGTGGGCGGTGATAGTCATACTTACCACCAACGTCTTATTTTAATTCAGCGTTATTGTGGGATGAAGCGGCCCGGACTAACCTTACATGTCGACGCACATGAGACCGGTTCCACCGACTGACATGCAACTAGTTTTGCATAAAAGGTGGCTGGCGGGTGTCTTTTTATCCTACTTTAGTTGAACCGAATTTGACTACGACCGGTCCTGGAAGAAGGTTAAAACAACAAACTTGATGAATCACCGTTGTGGTTTTTGCATATTTAAGATCGGTTCTTGCTAGAAGCCCGTAGCAGCCACGTAAAACTTGCAACAACAAAGTAGATGACATCTAACTTGTTTTTGCAGGGCATGTTGTGATATGATATGGTCAAGATATGATGTGATATATGTTGATGTATGAGATGATCATGTTTTATAATATCGACAACCGACAGGAGCCTTAGGGTTGTCTCTTTATTGTATGAAGTGCGAGCGTCATGTAATTGCTTTATTATGAGTTAGCGATAGTTGTAGAAGCAATAGTTGGCGTGGCGACCTCGATGCAACGACACTACGACACTACGATGGAGAACAAAGGTGTCAAGCAGGTGATGATGGAGATCATGACAATGCTTTGGAGACGGAGATCGAAGGCACAAGATGATGGCCATATCATGTCACATATTTTGATTGCAGGTGATGTTTATATTTTGTGCATCTTATTTTGCTTAGAACGGCAGTAGCATTATAAGATGATCCCTTCACTTAATTTCAAGATAAAAGTGTTCTCCCTGAGTATGCACCGTCGCTACAGTTCGCCGTTTCAAGACACCATGTGATGATCGGGTGTGATAGACTCTATGTTCACATACAATGGGTGTAAGACAGTTTTACACATGCAGAATACTTGGGTTAAACTTGATAAGCCTAGTGATACGTCTCCAACGTATCTATAATTTTTTATTGTTCCATGCTATTATATTATCTGTTTTGGATGTTTAATGGGCTTTATTATGCACTTTTATATTATTTTTGGGACTAACCTATTAACCGAAGGCCCAGTGCAAATTGCAGTTTTTTTGCCTATTTCAGTGTTTTGCAGAAAAGGAATATCAAACGGAATCCAAATGGAATGAAACATTCGTGAGGATCATTTTTGGAACAAACGCAATCCATGAGACTTGGAGTGGACGTCAATGAAGCAACGAGGCGGCCACGAGGTAGGGCGGCGCGCCCGGGGGGCCAAGCGCGCCCCACCCTCGTGGGCCCCACACAGCTTCACCGACCTACTTCTTTTGCCTATATATACTCTTATACCCTGAAAACATCCAGGGGATCCAGGAAACCACTTTTCCACCGACGCAACCTTCTGTACCCGTGAGATCCCATCTAGGGACCTTTTCCGGCGATCTGCCGGAGGGGGATTTGATCACTGAGGGCTTCTACATCAATACCATAGCCTCTCTGATGATGTGTGAGTAGTTTACCATAGACCTTCGAGTCCATAGTTATTAGCTAGATGGCTTCTTCTCTCTCTTTGGATCTCAATACAAAGTTCTCCTTGATGTTCTTGGAGATCTATTCAATGTAATTCTTTTTGCTGTGTGTTTGCTGAGATCCGATGAATTGTGGGTTTATGTAACGACCAAACCTCGAAGGATTTGAGTCTCTATGCTTACCGTGCTAGTCCCTGGATCGAACTCGCTAGCACACACAGTATAGATGACTACCAGAATGGCAAGTGCATCATTTACTGGCGATGGTGAGTGCAGACTCGCGACCCTAACGGTACCTTACTCTTCGTCTGAATATCCTGCAACATGAGACGTTGCAGCCATATAGGTCAATACTTTGAATGTATTGGCAAGTTACACAGGAGTATTAATAAAGCAGACCTACATGTATATGCATAGTATAACAAAAGGAAGGCTTGAGGGTTTATTTTTGCAGAAAGCTGATTTTATCCGAATAACTACCTAATAGTCAAATTTTCATTTAGTTCTTTTATTACTACAATTATATACACAAGGTTGAGTTAGCAAAATCAAATCCAACCTACCCTTTATTAAGTTGCCCACAAATATTATTAAGTGTCACATCTGTCAAGATCATCCAACAACTGTAATGGCATAGTGGCTCAGATTTTCCCATAACCGGGGGCACGGCTAATCATGATTAGTTTTGATACTCTACAGAGTTTAGTACGCTTTACCCACTGGACCCAATCCGAAGATTGAGACGAAGTCTTTCAGAAGAGGTTCCCTTAACCACCTGATGGCCACATCCCACCTACATATGCTACATCTGTCGACACTGTCTGGGCCAGGGTTCCAACAACTGATCAACTAAGCCAGAGCCCATATAGCCAGTGGCCGCACATGGAAGCTACTAGTCACTAAGTCTGTCTGATCTTTTTAAACCTAGGCGGCATTCCACTTAGGGTGCACTCTCATGGGCGCGTGGCCTTAGAAAAGGTGCAAGACCCCATGATGCCTTCCCTCAACACCAAGCAATACCACTTCCGCCCAGAGGTGAGTTAAATTCTGAGTTACTACTCAATTTGTTAAATATATAATCCTCACATAAGCTCAATGAATACTCGAACGAATCCCCGTCTACAAAGCATAGCAAAACTACAACTACCATGATCTGCAATGACGGGAGATAGCTCAACAATACAGCAAAATAATATAATAATTGAGGCTAACTCCAAATCATGTGTAGGATAATTATTGATTCTTAAGTTGACGTGAAGCATATGAAACAACTTTACCTTCCTGCATCAAAACACTCCCAAGTCCTTG
Organism: Triticum dicoccoides; assembly: GCF_002162155.2. NCBI lineage: Eukaryota > Viridiplantae > Streptophyta > Magnoliopsida > Poales > Poaceae > Triticum > Triticum dicoccoides. Next base: position 497,292,866 of record NC_041382.1, read on the forward strand.
ACGAGAAGCATCACAATATACCTGGAAGTCCTTATGTATATCCGACAGAGTTAAGACTGGTGCTGTAACCAAACGCTGCTTCAACTCTTGAAAACTGGCTTCACATTCATCAGTCCAAACAAATTTCTTCTCTTTCTTCAACAATTCAGTAATAGGCTTTGCAATCTTGGAGAAGTTCTCAATAAACCTCCTGTAATAACCTGCAAGGCCCAAAAAACTGCGAATCTCCCCAACTGTCGTGGGTGTCTCCCACTCTGTAACTGCAACAACCTTAGATGGATCAACTGCAACTCCATTACCTGACACAACATGTCCAAGGAATGCTACCTCATCCAGCCAAAACTCACATTTGCTGAACTTGGCATACAATTGATGTTCCCTCAATTTCTCCAATACCAAACGGAGATGCACCTCATGATCTTGCTTGTTATTGGAGAACACCAATATATCATCAATGAAAACAACCACAAATTTATCCAAGAACTCCATAAACACCTTGTTCATCATATTCATGAAGTATGCAGGAGTGTTAGTCAATCCAAATGACATGATAGTATATCCATAAAACCCATACCTCATAGTAAAAGTAGTCTTTGGAATATCTTGCTCACGAATCTTCAATTGATGATAACCAGAACGAAGATCAATCTTAGAAAACACAGTAGCTCCCTCCAACTGGCCAAACAGATCATTTATCATAGGCAAAGGATACTTATTCTTAATGGTTACCTCACTCAAAGAGCGATAATCAACACACATCCTCAGGGTTCCATCCTTCTTCTCCACAAACAAAATTGGAGCTCCCCAAGGTGATGAACTTGGGCCAATAAATCATTGTGCCTGCAATTCTCTTATCTGCTTCTTCAATTCTTCCAACTCTTGAGGAGGCATTCTATATGGTCTCTTTGCAATGGGTCCAATGCCTGGTATTAAATCAATACGAAACTCAATATCTCTATCTGGTGGCATACCTGGCAACTCCTCTGGAAACACATCTGGACAATCCCTCACAACTGGCACCTCTTCCAGGCTACCCCCCTTAAGAGAGTTCACCCGCACTTGATTATGCTTACACTTACATACATATTTGATCCTCTTCCCTCCTGGTGCACTGAGAGTAATAGATCGACTGGCACAATCAATACGACCTTTATACAACTGTAACCAATCCATACCCAAAATAATATCCAGACCTTGTGACTTCAATATAATCAAATCCATAGGAAACTCATGCTTCCCAATATACATAGTCAACTGATGACAACCAACACCTTCTATCATCTCAGCTCCCGGAGAACTCACTCTAATAGGCATACTAAGGGTTTTGGTTGGCAAGAATAGATGAGTTATAGATATAATAGGGCCAAAGACTATGTATATATAAATATATTCTACCCATATGAATAATATGATCAAGCCAACAAAACACAACAACGAATAACACCAACAAAACAAACAACAAACAATATAATAATATTATATATACATATATAGTCGAATAATTTCGACACTAAGCAATTTAACAAACAACTACCAATCAAGCAAACAATCTAGTATCTTCATACCATGAAAGTGGGCATAAACAGATACGCTAACACGATAATGTTGCAATATAAAACAAGCATGAATGGTGGTCTCAGCACTAGTTCCTACTTAACTAGTCAAGATACTTGAGGGGGTTAACTAATAAACAGCAAGAAGTATAGCTGGTTTATAAAATAATTTTCACTCCTATGGCTTTTGTAATCCATTTTCTAGGGCCACGTCCTACAGTCAACACACTGCTTTGATACCATCTGTAACGACCAAACCTCGAAGGATTTGAGTCTCTGTGCTTACCATGCTAGTCCCTGGATCGAACTTGCTAGCACACACAGTATAGATGAATACCAGAATAGCAAGTGCATAATTTATTACAACGTATGATCCAGAATGTATAAAATAAAACAATATGCATAGCACTTGGCTAGCTTTATTCAATCAAACAGCGGAAAGTAGCAGAAAATAACGATCAGTCCCATCATAGCCCACTGGCGATGCTGAGTGCAGACTCGCGACCCTAACAGTACCTTACTGTTCGTCTGAATATCCTGCAACATGAGACGTTGCAACCATATAGGTCAATACTTTGAATGTATTGGCAAGTTACACAGGAGTAATAATAGAGCAGACCTACATGTATATGCATAGTATAACAAAAGGAAGGCTTGAGGGTTTATTTTTGTAGAAAGCTGATTTTATCCTAATAACTACCTAATAGTCAATTTTCATTTAGTTCTTTTATTACTACAATTATATACACAAGGTTGAGTTGGCAAAATCAACTCCAACCTACCCTTTATTAAGTTTCCCACAAATATTATTAAGTGTCACATCTGTCAAGATCATCCAACAACTGTAATGGCATAGTGGCTCAGATTTGCCCATAACTGGGGCATGGATAATCATGATTAATTTTGATACTCTGTAGAGTTTAGTACACTTTACCCACTGGACCCAATCCGAAGATTGAGACGAAGTCTTTCAGAAGAGGTTCCCTTAACCACTTGACGGCCACATCCCACCTACATATGCTACATCTGTCGATGCTGTCTGGGCTAGGGTTCCAACAACTGATCAACTAAGCCAGAGCCCATATAGCTAGTGGTCGCACATGGAAGCTACTAGTCACTAAGTCTGTCTGATATTTTTGAACCTTGGCGGCATTCCACTTAGGGTGCACTCTCATGGGCGCATGGCCTTAGAAAAGGTGCAAGACCCCACGATGCCTTCCCTCAACACCAAGCAATACCACTTCCGCCCGGAGGTGAGTTAAATCCTGAGTTACTACTCAATTTGTTAAATATATAATCCTCACATAATCTCAATGAATACTCGAACGAATCCCCGTCTACAAAGCATAGCAAAACTACAACTACCACCATCTGCAATGATGGTAGATAGCTCAACAATATAGCAAAATATTATAATAATCCTATACATGCATATATTCATAGTGTGATATAACTACATGCATAGAAAACAATAGGTAAAGGATGATCAACATGTAACTTGCCTTGGTTTTGGTCCAGAAAGTCACACTCCTGACAATAGCTTGCGTCGCACTCCGGACAATCTACACGTTTAACACAATTCAACAAATCAATCACCGGAACACGAAAAGAACCAAAACAAAAACAACAGCAAGAAAACCATTTTTAAAACTCAACAACACCTAAATGCATTATGGTCACAACGCAAAAAGAAATAATCGATTCCAATGAACAGTTTGAAAGTTACGGCCTCTGGAAGGTTTAATTCAAATTCAAACGTATTCAAATTTAAATTGTGTAAACATGTGCAAAGTTGGTACTGTGATAATGTGCTGATTTTTGTGAGTCCATAGGAAAAAGAATTACCTAAATTAGATATATATGCTAAAAGATATAACTATTAGAAGTTTTGGCTGAAATCTGGAGAAGAAAACAGAAAACAATAGAAAATGTGTGGGCGCTGTAGCGAAGTCATGTAGCGATGTGCCACGTGGAAACACATGATTGGCCAAAAAACTCATGCGCGTGCGTGCTCACCGGAAAACAGAGGAAGACGATGGCGGCTTCGGGCGTAGGCGGCGGCGTTGCTGCGGTGGCTCTCCGGCGAAGGCGAAGGTATGGGTGGGTGCAGCGGTGAGTGGCGGAGGCGGTGGTGGTATCGGACGGCGGCGAAGCTCCGTCAGTAGGCGGGGGCGGCGACGTGAACCGCGGATGCTCCAGCGGTGGCAGGTCAGCTCGTTCCTCTCCCTATGCTGCGTGTCTGGCAACAAGGAGATGTCAGGCGGGTGCATCATTGAGAGGGAAATTGAAGGGTGCAGGAGGTGAAGCTCGGCGGGCTCTTACAGTGGCGCAACCGCTCGGCGAACGGCGACAGACGACGGAGCTCCGAGCGAGATCGGTTTCGCCCTAACCGATGCATGCAGCAATGAGGAAGAATGTGGCAGGGGTTGGGGGGTTCCTCAAGGGCGTGGGCTCGCCCTAGACGTCTCGGGCATGCGCGGGGTGGCCCGGTGCTCGAGTTCGACTCAAGCTCGCACTCGGGTCCGCGTGTGCAGTTGCATGTGCGGCCGACTCGGGGAAGAAGAGTGGGGTGGCGCGGGTCCCGCTAGTCAGCGACGGGAGGCGAAGGGCGATGTGGGTCGGGTGCAGCGGTGCGGTTGGGTGCGGGTCAGGTGCGGGTCCCCCCGGTCAGTGGCTCGAGGCGACGGAGGATCGGGCGTGGCGCTGCTGGCTGCCGCGTACCGCTTCACGGGAAGTGGGCCGGGCAAGGGGAGCAGGCTGGGCCACGGGGCTGGCTGCTGGGCCGCGCAGTGTGCTATGCGCTGCATTTCTTTTTTTAAAACACAACCACAGCAGCAAAATAAATAAAATAGAATACACAATATCAAATCTAAATAAAAAATACCTAGACACATAGTAAAAATAGCCCTATCAATATAAACTACGGGAACACTAGTTCCACAACTAATGCAATTTTGTAAAATCCTTTTGATGCAATAGGTCACTGAAACAACAATAAAACCCAGAAATAAAATACTTTGGGAATTCGAAAAAATACCAAAACAAAGTAGATGCACTGGAAATAATATTCTGGACATTATGAACATTTTTAAAACAGGGGAGAAGTCATGTTATCTCCGCTCCAATAAATTGCCTTTAGTTGCATAATGATTGAATATTGAAGAAAGACAAATAATGCATGGAAAATATGAGATGCATATGAATGATCTAATAAACATCCTAATTTAGGAAATTGAGATGTTACAGTTTATGATTAAGATTATCGATGAATAATATTTGATTCTTCTCTGAATTCTTATATGCATGATTTGATATCTTTGCAAGTCTCTTCGAATTATCAGTTTGGTTTGGCCTACTAGATTGATCTTTCTTGCGATGGGAGAAGTGCTTAGCTTTGGGTTCAATCTTGTGGTGTCCTTTCCCAGAGACAGTAGAGGCAGCAAGGCACGTATTGTATTGTTGCCATCGAGGATAAAAAGATGGGGTTTATATCATATTGCTTGAGTTTATCCCTCTACATCATGTCATCTTGCCTAATGCGTTGCTTTGTTCTTATGATCTTAATACTCTAGATGCATGCTGGATAGTGGTCGACATGTGGAGTAATAGTAGTAGATGCATAATCGTTTCGGTCTACTTGACACGGACGTGATGCCAATGTTCATGATCATGCCTAGATATTCTCATAACTATGCGCTTTTCTATCAATTGCTCGACAGTAATTTGTTCACCGACCGTAATATATGCTATCTTGAGGGAAGCCACTAGTGAAACCTATGGCCCCCGGGTCTACTTTACATTATATTATTTTCCCATCAACTAGCTATTTCTGTCACCGTTTATTTTGCAATCCTTACTTTTCAATCTATACAACAAAAATACCAAAAATATTTATCTTATTATCTCTATCAGATCTCACTTTCGTAAGTGACTATGAAGGGATTGACAACCCCTTTATCACGTTGGTTGCGAGGTTCTTATTTGTTTGTGCAGGTACTAGGTGACTTGCGTGTAGTCTCCTACTGGATTGATACCTTGGTTCTCAAAAACTGAGGGAAATACTTACGCTACTTTGTTGCATTACCATTTCCTCTTCAAGGGAAAACCAACTCATGCTCAAGTGGTAGCAAGAAGGATTTCTGGCACCGTTGCCGGGGAGATATACGCCAAGTCAAGACATACCAAGTACCCATCACAAACTCTTATCCCTCGCATTACATTATTTGCCATTTGCCTCTCGTTTTCCTCTCCCCCACTTCACCCTTGTCGTTTTATTCGCCTCTTTTCTATTCGCCCTTTTTCCGTTCGCCTTCTTTCGCTTGCCTCTTGTGTGACTGTTTGTTGGATTGATTGTTTGTCACGATGGCTCAAGATAAACCTAAATTATGCGACTTTTCCAATACCAATAATAATGATTTTATTAGCACTCCGATTGCTCCTCTTACCGATGCTGAATCTTGTGAAATTAATACTGCTTTGCCAAATCTTGTCATGAAAGATCAATTTGCGGGCCTTCCTAGTGAAGATGCCGCTACCCATCTAAACAGCTTTGTTGATTTATGTGATATGCAAAAGAAGAAAGATGTGGTTAATGATATTGTTAAATTGAAGCTATTTCCGTTTTCGCTTAGAGATCGTGCTAATACTTGTTTCTCTTCTTTGCCTAAAAATAGTATTGATTCATGGAATAAGTGCAAAGATGCTTTTATCTCTAAGTATTTTCCTCCCGCTAAGATCATCTCTCTTAGAAACGATATTATGAACTTTAAGCAACTTGATCATGAGCATGTTGCACAAGCTTGGGAGAGGATGAAATTAATGATAGGTAATTGCCCTACACATGGTTTGAATTTATGGATGATTATACATAATTTTTATGCTAGATTGAATTTTGCTTCTAGAAATCTTTTAGATTCATCCGCGGGAGGCACTTTTATGGAAATCACTTTAGGATATGCTACTAAACTCCTACATGATATTATGGTTAATTATTCTCAATGGCACACCAAAAGATCTACTAATAAAAAAGTTCATGCGATTGAAGAGATTAATGTTTTGAGTGGAAAAATGTATGAACTTATGAAATTGTTTGCTAATAAGAGTGCTTCTTCTGATCCTAATGATATGCCTTTGTCCACTTTGATTGAGAATAATAATGAATCTATGGATGTGAATTTTGTTGGTAGGAACAATTTTGGTAACAACACGTATAGAGGAAATTTTAATTATAGGCCATTTCCTAGTAATTCCTCTAATAATTATGGTAATTCCTACAACAACTCTTATGGAAATTTTAATAAGATTCCCTCTGATTTTGAGACTAGTGTTAAAGAATTTATGAATTCACAAAAGAATTTCAATGCTTTGCTTGAAGAAAAATTGCTTAAGATTGATGAGTTGGCTAGGAACGTGGATAGAATTTCTCTTGATGTTTATTCTTTGAAACTTAGATCTATTCCACCTAATCATGATATCAATGAGTCTCTCAAATCCATGAGAATTTCCATTGATGAGTGCAAAGAAAGAACCGCTAGGATGCGTGCTAAAAAAGATTGCTTTGTGAAGGCGTGTTCTTCTAGTTTTCACGATAATAATGATGAAGATGTAAAAGAGATTGGTGTGTCTCCTATGAAATCTTTGTTTGCCAATATGAATCTTGATAAAGATGGGACTGGAGATGAGTCTACTTTAGTTAGAAGGCGTTCCAATGATTCAGAGTTTTTAGATCTTGATGCAAAAATTTGTAAAAGTGGGATTGAAGAGGTCAAAACTTTACATAGCAATGAACCCACTATTTTGGATTTCAAGGAATTTAATTATGATAATTGCTCTTTGATAGATTGTATTTCCTTGTTGCAATCCATGCTAAATTCTCCTCATGCCTATGATCAAAACAAAGCTTTTACTAAACATATCGTTGATGCTTTAATGCAATCCCATGAAGAAAAACTTGAATTAGAAGTTCTATTCCTAGAAAACTTTATGATGAGTGGTAACCTACTATTAAAATTAAGATTAAAGATCATGAATGCTATGCTTTATGTGATTTGGGTGCTAGTGTTTCCACGATTCTAAAAACTTTGTGTGATGTGTTAGGTTTTTGTGAATTTGATGATTGTTCTTTAAATTTTCAACTCGTGGATTCCACCATTAAGAAAACTATGGGAAGGATTAATGATGTTCTTATTGTTGCAAATAGGAATTATGTGCCCGTAGATTTCATTGTTCTTGATATAGCTTGCAATCCTACATGTCCTATTATTCTTGGTAGACCTTTCCTTAGAACGATTGGTGCAATTATTGACATGAAAGAAGGAAATATTAGATTCCAATTCCCGTTAAAGAAAGGCATGACACACTTTCCTAGAAAGAAATTACCTTATGAATCTATTATGAGAGCCACATATGGATTGCATACCAAAGATGACAATACCTAGATCTATTCTTGCTTTTATGCCTAGCTAGGGGCGTTAAACGATAGCGCTTGTTGGGAGGCAACACAATTTTATTTTCGTTCCTTGCTTTTTGTTCCTGTTTAGTAATAAATAAATAATCTATCCTCTATTATTATTGTGTTTTTTATGTTTTAATTAGTATTTGTGCCAAGTAAAGCCTTTAGGATCTTCTTGGATTGCTATTTGATCTTGCTGAAAAAACAGAAAATATGCGCTCATGAGAATAATTTTCATTTTTAACCAGAGAGCGATAAAATACTAATTCCCACTTTAGTAGATCAATACACAAATTATTTAGGATTTCCTAATTTCTCAGGATTTTTGGAGTTACAGAAGTATTCAAAACGTACGAATTACTACTGACTGTTCTGTTTTTGACATATTCTGTTTTTCGTGTGTTGTTTGCTTATTTTGACGAATCTATGGCTAGTGTCAGGGGGTATGAACCATAGAGAAGTTGGAATACAGTAGGTTTAACACCAAAAAAATAAAGAATTAGTTTATTACAGTACCTTAAGGTGGTGATTTGTTTTCTTATACTAACGGAGCTCATGAGATTTTCTGTTGAGTTTTGTGTTGTGAAGTTTTCAAGTTTTTTGATAAAGATTTGATGGATTTCGGAACAAGGAGTGGCAAGAGCCTAAGCTTGGGGATGACCAAGGCACCCCAAGGTAAAATTCAAGGACAACCAAAAGCCTAATCTTGGGGATGCCCCAGACGGCATCCCCTCTTTCGTCTTCATCTATCAATAACTTTACTTGAGGCTATATTTTTATTCACTACATGATATGTGTTTTTCTTGGAGCGTCTTGTATGATTTGAGTCTTTGCCTTTTAGTTTACCACAATCATCCTTTTTGTACACACCTTTTGGGAGACACACACATGATTCAGAATTGATTAGAATACTCTATGTGCTTCACTTATATGTTTTGAGCTAGATTATTTTGCTCTAGTGCTTCACTTATATCTTTTTAGAGCACGGTGGTGCTTTTGTTTTATAGAAATTATTGATCTCTCATGCTTCACTTATATTATTTTTAGAGTCTTTTAGAACAACATGGTAATTTGCTTTGGTTCTGAAATTAGTCCTAATATGATAGGCATCCAAGATGGGTATAATAAAAACTTTCATATAGAGTGCATTAAATGTTATGAGAAGCTTGATACTTGATAGTTGTTTTGAGATATAAAGATGGTAATATTAGAGTTGTGCTAGTTGAGTAATTGTGGAATTGAGAAATACTTGTGTTGAAGTTGACAAGTCCCGTAGCATGCACGTATGGTAAAAGTTGTGTGACAAATTTGAAGCATGGGGTGTTCTTTGATTGCTTTCCTTATGAGTGGCGGTTGGGGACGAGCGATGGTCTTTTCCTACCAATCTCTCCCCCTAGGAGCATGCACGTAGTGATTGGTTTTGATGACTTGTAGATTTTTGCAATAAGTATGTGAGTTCTTTATGACTAATGTTGAGTCCATGGATTATACGCACTCTCACCCTTCCATCATTGCTAGCCTCTTTGGTACCGTGCATTGCCCTTTCTCACCTCGAGAGTTGGTGCAAGCTTCGCCGGTGCATCCAAACCCCGTGATATGATACACTCTATCACACATAAGCCTCCTTATATCTTCCTCAAAACAGCCACCATACCTACCTATTATGGCATTTCCATAGCCATTCCGAGATATATTGCCATGCAACTTTCCATCGTTTCGTTTATTTTGACACACTCCATCATTGTCATATTGCCTTGCATGATCATGTAGTTGACATCGTATTTGTGGCAAAGCCACCTTCATAATTCTTCCATACATGTCACTCTTGATTCATTGCATATCTCGGTACACCGCCGGAGGCGTTCACATAGAGTCATATTTTGTTCTAAGTATCGAGTTGTAATTCTTGAGTTGTAAGTAAACTGTAACACCCTCGATGCGACTATAGCTCCCACGTGTCGAGGCACGACTTAGAGATATAATCGCATTGAAGGCATATGTCGCAAGTTAGGCAATCTTCACAACATCCCATGTAATATGAATAATAAAGGGGAGATAACATAGCTGGCTTACACTCGCCACGTCAAACAAGTACATAAATAACATTACATCAACCAAACACTCATGGCCCGACTACGGCGCCAAAATAAAGAGAACCCAACATGCGACAACGGTCCCGTTCACCCCCAACTGGGCACCACTACTGATCATCGGGAAAGGAAACATAGTATCGTTGAGAGTCTTTGTCGAACTCCCACTTGAGCTCATACGCGTCTCCTGGAGCGGAATCATCAGGCCCTGCATCTGGTGTAATAGTAATCTGTGAGCCACAGGGACTCAGCAATCTCGCACCCTCGCGATCAAGACTATTCCAGCTTATAGGTAAGGCAAGGTAAAATATGAGTGGAGCTGCAGCAAGCTACTAGCAAGTATGGTGGCTAACTTATTCGCAAAAGAGAGCGAGAAGAGGAGGCAAAGCACGAGCGAGAAGCTAGAGAACAACCTGCGCAAACATTACTCCAACACCGTGTCCACTTCACGGTAACACACTCAGTTGATTCATTTTAATTAAATTAAGGTTCAAGTTATCTACAACCGAACATTAACAAATTCCCATCTGCCCATAACTGCCGGCACGACTTTCAAAAGTTCAATCCCTGCAGGGGAGTCCCAACTTAGCCCATGACAAGCTCTCATGGTCAACGAAGGAATAGACCTCCTCCCAAGATGTTCCGATCAGACTCGGTATCTCGGTAACTCAAGACACTTCGACAGGTTAAAACAAGACCAGGAACACCGCCCGAATGTGCCGACAAATCCCGATAGGAGGTGCACATATCTCTTTCTCAGGGCACACTCAGATTGTCCTAGGTACGGGTAGGCCAGCCCAGAGTTGCCCCTGGTGGCCACCGGTAGCTGACAGGTGGACCAACACTCAGAGGAGCATTGGCCCGGGGGGGGGGGGGTTAAAATAAGATGACCCTCGGGCTCCGAAAACCCAAGGGAAAAAGAGGCTAGGTGGAAAATGGTAAGACCAATGTTGGGCATTGCTGGAAAAGCTTTAATCAAGGGGAAATATCAAGGGGTTCCCATTATAACCCAACCGCGTAAGGAACGCAAAATCCGGGAACATAACACCGATATGACGGAAACTAGGGCGGCAAGAGTGGAACAAAACACTAGGCGAGAGGCCGAGCCTTCCACCCTTTACCAAGTATATAGATGCATTAAGATAGCAAGATAATATAATGATATCCCAACAAGTAAATAAAAGATGTTCCAACAAGGAACGGCCTCCAATCTTCACCTGCAACTAGCAACGCTATAAGAGGGGCTGAGCAAAGTGGTAACATAGCCAATCAACGGTTTGCTAGGACAATGGTGGGTTAGAGTTTTGACATGGCAATTTGAGAGGCTTGCAAGCAAGTGGTAGGCATCGTAGCAATGGCATAGAAAAAGAGCGAGCAAACTAGCATAGCAAAGATAGTAGTGATTTCGAGGATATGATCATCTTGCCTGCACAGTTGTCAGAGTTGACTGGATCCTCAAAAGCAAACTCAACAGGCTCCTCGTTAGCAAACTCGTCTCTTGGCTCTACCCAAACAAGACAAACAAGCAACAAGGATACAATCAACCACGTGCAAACTCAAACAACACGATGCAAAGATGATATGCTATGCGTGATGCGATGCGGGATGTGAAATGCAAGATATGATAGGAAATGCATGAACCTGGCCTCAACATGGAAATCCAAGTGTGCCATTGGAAAGATGATATGAAATCACTTGAAAACGATATAAAGAACGCCGAAATCGGAGTTACGGTTTGGAAATGGCAAGCGATTCAAAAATGACACCGGTCTGCGATTTACAGCAAGTAGGCATCTAAATGCAATGAAATGAACATGCTACAGCAACCAAACATGACAACAAAATACATGGCAGGGAAGCATTCAAGATGCTTAACAAAAGTCTAGCACTGAGCTACGGCCAAATCATCCATTAACAGGTTCAAACAAGCATGGCAAAAATGCAAATGGCAAACAGATCTCAAACTTAGTGAAATCAACACTTGTCTGGAATTTCAGATCATATAGCCCTCTTCGGAGCAACAAAACAATATGCTACAGGACCTGAACATGATAAAGAAAGACATGGAATGGAGCTACTCAACAAGCTTAACAAAAGTCCCTTAGTGACCTTGAGCCAAAAGGGATCACAAAATATACTAACAAGCACATGAACATAGCAAAAACATAATCAGTTTTCAGACTTAGTGAAAACTGGGACATGCTAAAACCTAACTCACGAAGGCATGTTTACGAGCTCGATGCACTCACTACGGTGCAAGTCATGGCAAGATAAGCATACATACCTTAAGAAGGCACAAAATGCAAGCTAGACATGGCAAGAACAGTGGCATAGCATGCACGGATCATCTACAATAACATCGGCGAAATCGCAAACAAGTTGACGATCTGCCCAAATTCGCAACGAAGCAAAAGTAGAGCTCGATTGACTCAAGCTAGGGTGCTCCATAATTGTAAACAAATACATGGATGGATAGAGCACAACAATATTAACAAAACTCCCTTACTGATCATCCTCAAAAGAGGCACGGATCACTAGGAAACAACATGAACATATGGCATCATGAGATAAATAATCCCAGGACTTAGTGAAATCACTAAGTCCCTGAAAACAGAATTAGCAAGTGCACCACTTTGCAAGCTTGCACAAGTCACCACACACATCCTAAAAATACATGGGTTGCACCTCTGGAAAGATGACAAAAACCTTAACAAAACATATGTAGAACTCACGGGCATATCATGCACACAACAATCATGGCAAAAATGACAAAAGTGCTAAACGGAGTAACAGATCTGACAATTAACTCAAGTAGCCCTCTTCTAACAGCATTTCGGGCATCAAGATGTACTCTAATGAAAATGATGCAATGGAATGAAATGATTCACTCTCTGAGATGAACATTTTAATGTGCTATATGCCCAAATCGGAGCTACAGATGCAAAGTTACGGGGCCCCGAACAGAGGCACTTGGATCTGCAATTTCGGGAGTTAGCAAAAAAAAACACCTCTAGGGTTTACTGTAGCCGCCTCGGATCTGGATCGGGGTGCGCCTCCCGAGGATCACCGGAGAGGAGTTGGCGGCGGCCGGAGGAAGGGGAGCTCGCCGGGCCTCGACCGACCGGCGAGACGGCGACGATGCGGCGGCGGGGTCGGAGAGGCGGCGAGCGGCGGGGCGGCGTTGGCGCGCGGCGGCGTCGTGGCGGCGGCGG
>NC_041382.1:497306673-497369351 GCF_002162155.2 Triticum dicoccoides
CCTCGGGGGCCCGATCTGGGCCTCCCGGGCCGGCGGCGGCGACGAAGTGGGGCGGCGGCGCGGGCGTATCCCAGGGCGACACGTGGCGGTGGCGGCTGGGTCGGACGTGTCCGGCCCGGCAGGATTTCGTCCGGCGGCGCGCGACGAAGATTTTTTAGGGTTTCGGGGGGAAGAAAGATCCGGATTTGGAGGGGGGTGTATATATAGGCATAGAGGGAGCTACGAGAGTCCAAATGAGGTGCGGTTTTCGGCCACGCGATCGTGATCGAACGCTCTAGGACATGGAGCAGAGTTTGGTGGGTTTTGGGCCAAATTGGAGGGGTGTTGGGCTGCAACACACACGAGGCCTTTTCGGTCCCTCGGTTAACCGTTGGAGTACCAAACGAAGTCCAAATGGTACGAAACTTGACAGGCGGTCTACCGGTAGTAAACCAAGGCCGCTTGGCAAGTCTCGGTCCAATCCGGAAATGTTTAATCCCCACACACGAAAGAAAGCTAGAAATGACCACCGGAGGAGAACGAAGCGCCGGAACGCAAAACAGACAACGGGGAAAATGCTCGAATGCATGAGACAAACACGTATGCAAATGCAATGCACATGATGACATGATATGAGATGCATGACAACAACAACAACACACGGAGGCAAAACCCGAACCCGAGAAAATAAAATAACTTAACGCCGGAAACGGCAAGAGTTGGAGTACAAATAGGGAAAGTTACATCCGGGGTGTTACATAAATAAAAGTGTGATGATTTTCATTATTAGAACATTGTCCCATGTGAGGAAAGTTCTTCGGAAAAAAGAGAGAAAGGCCATAAAAAAGGGAGAGGCCCAAAAAATGAGAGAAAAAGAGAGAAGGGGCAATGTTACTATCCTTTTTCCACACTTGTGCTTCAAAGTAGCACCATGATCTTCATGATAGAGAGTCTCTTATGTTGTCACTTTCATATACTAGTGGGAATTTTTCATTATAGAACTTGGCTTGTATATTCCAATATTGAGCTTCCTCAAAATGCCCTAGGTCTTCGTGGGCAAGCAAGTTGGATGCACACCCACTTAGTTTCTTTTGTTGAGCTTTCATATATTTATAGCTCTAGTGCATCTGTTTCACGGCAATCCCTACTCCTTACATTGACATCAACTGATGGGCATCTCCATAGCCCGTCGATTAGATGCGTCAATGTGAGACTTTCTCCCTTTTTGTCTTCTCACACAACCTCCATCATCATATTCTATTCCACCCATAGTGCTATGTCCATGGCTCACGCTCATATATTGCGTGAAAGTTGAAAGAGTTTGAAAAGGCTAAAGTATGAAACAATTGCTTGGCTTGTCATCGAGGTTGTGCATGATGGTAGCATTTTGTGTGACGAAAATGAAGCATGGCCAAACTATATGATTTTGTAGGGATAAGCTTTCTTTGGCTATGTTATTTTGAAAGACATGATTGCTTGGTTATCATTGCTTGAAGTATTTTTATTTTTTATGTCAATATTAAACTTCTGTCTAGAATCTTTCGGATCTAAACATTCATGCCACAATAAAGAGAAATACATTGAAAATTATGTTAGGTAGCACTCCACATCAAAAATTTTGTTTTTATCATTTACCTACTCGAGGACGAGCAGGAATTAAGCTTGGGGATGCTTGATACATCTCCAACGGATCTATAATTTTTGATTGTTCCATGCTATTATATTATCTGTTTAGGATGTTTAATGGGCTATTAGGCACTTTTATATTATTTTGGGGACTAACCTATTAACCGAAGGCCCAATGCAAATTGCTGTTTTTTACCTATTTCAGTGTTTCGCATAAAAGGAATATCAAACGGAATGAAACCTTCGTGAGTATCTTTTTTGGAACAAACACAATCCAGGAGACTTGGAGTGGACGTCAAGCAAACAACGAGGCGGCCACGAGGTAGGGCGGCGCGCCCAGGGGGCCAGGCGCACCCCCACCCTCATGGGCCCCACGTAGCTCCACCGACCTACTTCTTTTGCCTATATATTCTCTTATACCCTAAAAACATCCAGGGGAGCCACAAAACCACTTTTCCACCGCCGCAACCTTCTGTACCTGTGAGATCCCATCTGGGGACCTTTTCCGGCGATCTGCCGGAGGGGGATTCAATCACGGAGGGCTTCTACATCAACACCATAGCCTCTCCGATGATGTGAGAGTAGTTTACCACAAACCTTCGGGTCCATAGTTATTAGCTTGATGGCTTCTTCTCTCTCTCTCTCTGGATCTCAATACAAAGTTCTCCTCGATGTTCTTGGAGATCTATTCGATGTAATTCTTTCTGCGGTGTGTTTGCTGAGATCCAATGAATTGTGGGTTTATGATTAAGATTATCTATGAAAAATATTTGATTCTTCTCTGAATTTTTATATGCATGATTTTATATCTTTGCAAGTCTCTTCGAATTATCAGTTTGGTTTGGCCTACTAGATTGATCTTTCTTGAAATGGGAGAAGTGCTTAGCTTTGGGTTCAATCTTGCGGTGTCCTTTCCTAGTGACAGCAGGGGCAGCAAGGCACATATTGTATTGTTACCATCAAGGATAAAAAGATGGGGTTTATATCATATTGCTTGAGTTTATCCCTCTACATTATGTCATCTTGCCTAATGCGTTACTCTGTTCTTATGAACTTGATACTCTAGATGCATGGTGGATAGCGGTTGATGTCTGGAGTAATAGTAGTAGATGCAGAATCGTTTCGGTCTATTTGACACGGATGTGATGCCTATGTTCATGATCGTGCCTAGATATTCTCATAACTATGCGCTTTTCTATCAATTGCTCGACAGTAATTTGTTCACCCACCGTAATATATGCTATCTTTAGAGAAGCCACTAGTGAAACCTATGCCCCCCGGGTCTACTTTACAATATATTATTTTCCCGTCAACTAGCTATGGATTTGAGAGCACTTGCTGTATGTCTTGCTATGAATACCCGTTGTGACAATGGGGTATCATATTAATTCACTTGATATGTGTTTGGTACTCAACTCACGGATTCCCAAGGTATGTGACAATGGGGATTCATAAATTATTTCTTTTATCATTTACCTACTCGAGGACGAGCATGAATTAAGCTTGGGTATGCTGATACATCTCCAATGTATCTATAATTTATGACATATTCATTGCATGTTTATTATAGTTTTGTATGATTTTGGTGCACTTTTATATGGCTTTTATATGATTTTTATCGACTAACATATTGACCTAGTGTCCAGTGCCAATTGCTATCTTCTGCTTGTTTTTGGTTTCAAGAAAATCCATATCAAATTAAGTCTAAATGCAGCGAAACTTTTTGACAATTTTTTTGGAGTAAATGAGACCCCGAAAGCTTCGTGGGAGGACCAGAAGAGCCATGAGGTGCCAAAGTGGAGGGCTGGTGGGTACTGGGTACCTAGTGGCCCATCTCAACGTGAAACCGATGCCAAAAAATCCTATAAATACAGAAACCCCCAGAAATAACCCTAGATCAGAAGTTCCATCGCCGCAAGCCTCTATAGCCACAAAAAACCAATCTAAACCCTGTTCCGGCAGCCTGCCGGAGGGGGAAATCATCACCGAGGGCCATATTCATCATCCCGGCGACCACCATGATAAGGAGGGAGTAGTCCACCCTCGGGGCTCAGGGTTTGTACTAGTAGCTATGTGTTTGATCTCTCTCTCTGTCTCATGTTCTTGATTTTGCATGATATTGATGTATCGCGAGCTTTGTTAATATAGTTTGATCATATGGTGTTTCTGCATCTCTATCTTGTTGTGAGAATTGAGTAATCCCTTTGAGATTTCGTTATTATCGGATTGAATACCTTTATGGATTTGAGAGCACTTGATGTATGCCTTGCTACGAATACCCATTGTGACAATGGGGTATCATATTAATTCAGTTGATATATGTTTTGGCACTCAACTCACAGATTCCCGACGTATGTGACAATGGGGATTCATAAATTATTTCTTTTATCATTTACCTACTCGAGGACAAGCATGAATTAAGCTTGGGTATGCTCATACATCTCCAATGTATCTATAATTTATGAAGTATTCATGCCATGTTTATTATAGTTTTGTATGATTTTGGTGCACTTTTATATGGCTTTTATATGATTTTTATCGACTAACATATTGACCTAGTGTCCAGTGCCAATTGCTGTTTTCTGCTTGTTTTTGGTTTCCAGAAAATCCATAACAAATTAAGTCCAAATGGAGTGAAACTTTTTGACAAATTTTTTTGGAACAAAAGAGACACCCAAAGCTTCGTGGAGGACTAGAAGAGCCACGAGGTGCCAAAGTGGTGGGATGGTGGGTACTGGACATCTCGTGGCCCATCTCAGCGTGAAATCGACACCAAAAAATTCTATAAATATGGAAACCCCAGAAATAACCCTAGATCAGAAGTTCCGCCGCCGCAAGTCTCTATAGCCACAAAAAACAAATCTAAACCCTATTCTGGCAGCCTGCCGGAGGGGGAAACCATCACTGGGGGGCTATGTGTTTGATCTCTCTCTCTCTCTCATGTTCTTGATATGGCACGATCTTGATGTATCGCGAGCTTTGTTAATATAGTTTGATCATATGGTGTTTCCCCTCTCTATCTTGTTGTGAGAATTGAGTTATCCCTTTGAGATTTTGTTATTATCGGATTGAATACTTTTATGGATTTGAGAGCACTTGCTGTATGTCTTGCTATGAATAGCCATTGTGACAAGGAGGTATCATATTAATTCACTTGATATATGTTTTGGCACTCAACTCACGAATTCTCGAGGTATGTTACAATTGGGATTCATAAACTATTTCTTTTATCATTTACCTACTCGAGGACGAGCATGAATTAAGCTTGGGTATGCTGATACATCTCCAACGTATCTATAATTTATGACGTATTCATGCCATGTTTATTATAGTTTTGTATAATTTTGGTGCACTTTTATATGGCTTTTATATGATTTTTATCGACTAACATATTGACCTAGTGTCCAGTGCGAATTGCTATTTTCTTCTTGTTTTTGGTTTCCAGAAAATCCATATCAAATTAAGTCCAAATACAGTGAAACTTTTTGACATTTTTTTGGAGTAAATGAGACCCCCGAAGCTTCATGGGAGGACCAGAAGAGCCACGAGGTGCGAAAGTGGTGGGCTGGTGGGTACTGGGCACCTAGTGGCCCATCTTAGCGTGAAACCGATGCCAAAAAATCCTATAAATACGGAAACCCCCAGAAATAATCCTAGATCAGAAGTTCCGCCGCCGCAAGCCTCTATAGCCACAAAAAACAAATCTAAACCCTGTTCCGGCAGCCTGCCGGAGGGGGAAATCATTACCAGGGGCTATCTTGATCATCTTGACGACCACCATGATGAGGAGCGAGTAGTTAACCCTCGGGGCTGAGGGTTTGTAATAGTAGCTATATGTTTGATCTCTCTCTCATGTTCTTGATTTGGCACGATTTTGATGTATCGCATGCTTTGTTAATATAGTTTGATCATATGGTGTTTCTCCCTCTCTATCTTGTTGTGAGAATTGAGCTATCCCTTTGAGATTTCGTTATTATTGGATTGAATACTTTTATGGATTTGAGAGAACTTGATGTATGTCTTGCTATGAATACCCATTGTGACAATGGGGTATCATATTAATTCACTTGATATATGTTTTGGCACTCAACTCACGGATTCCCGAGGTATGTGACAATGGGGATTCATAAATTATTTCTTTTATCATTTACCTACTCGAGGACGAGCATGCATTAAGCTTGGGTATGCTGATACATCTCCAACGTATCTATAATTTATGACGTATTCATGCCATGTTTATTATAGTTCTGTATGATTTTGGTGCACTTTTATATGGCTTTTATATGATTTTTATCGACTAACATATTGACCTTGTGTCTAGTGCCAATTGCTATTTTCTGCTTCTTTTTGGTTTCCAGAAAACCCATATCAAATAAGTCAAAATGCAGTGAAAATTTTTGACATTTTTTTGGAGTAAATGAGACCCCCGAAGCTTCGTGGGAGGACCAGAAGAGCCACGATGTGCCAAAGTGGTGGGCCGGTGGGTACTGGCACCTAGTGGCCCATCTTAGCGTGAAACTGATGCCAAAAAATCCTATAAATACGGAAACCCCTAGAAATAAACCTAGATCAGAAGTTCCGCCGTCCTAAGCCTCTATAGCCGCAAAAAAACCAATCTAAACCCTGTTCTGGCAGCCTGCCGGAGGGGGAAATTATCACCGGGGGCCAGCTTCATCATCCCGACGACCACCATGATGAGGAGCGAGTAGTCCACCCTCGGGGCTGAGGGTTTGTACTAGTAGCTATGTGTTTGATCTCTCCCTCTCTCTCTCATGTTCTTGATTTGGCACGATCTTGATGTATCGCGAGCTTTGTTAATATAGTTTGATCAGATGGTGTTTCTCCCTCTCTATCTTGTTGTGAGAATTGAGTTATCCCTTTGAGATTTCGTTATTATCGGATTGAATACTTTTATGGATTTGAGAGCACAATATGTATGTCTTGTTATGAATACCCATTGTGACAATGGGGTATCATATTAATTCACTTGATATATGTTTTGGCACTCAACTCACAGATTCCCGAGGAATGTGACAATGGGGATTCATAAATTATTTCTTTTATCATTTACCTACTCGAGGACCAGCATGCATTAAGCTTGGGTATGTTGATACATCTCCAACATATCTATAATTTATGAAGTATACATGCCATGTTTGTTATAGATTTATGATTTTGGTGCACTTTTATATGATATTTATCGACTAACATATTGACCTAGTGTCCAGTGCCAATTGCTGTTTTCTGCCTATTTTTGGTTTCCAGAAAATCCATATCAAATTAAGTCCAAATGCAGTGAAACTTTTTGACAACTTTTTTTTGGAACAAAAGAGCCCCCCGAAGCTTCGTGCGAGGACCAAAAGAGCCACGAGGTGCCAAAGTGGTGGGCTGGTGGGTACTGGGCACCTCGTGGCCCATCTCAGCGTGAAACCGACGCCAAAAAATCCTATAAATACGGAAACCCCCAGAAATAACCATAGATCAGAAGTTCCGCCACGGCAAGCCTCTATAGCCACAAAAACCTAATCTAAACCATGTTCCGGTAACCTGCCGGAGGGGGAAATCATCACCGGGGGCCATCTTCATCATCCCGATGACCACCATGAAGAGGAGGGAGTAGTCCACCCTCGGGGCTGACGGTTTGTACTAGTAGCTATGTGTTTGATCTCTCTCTCTCTCTCATGTTCTTGATTTGGCATGATCTTGATGTATCGCGAGCTTTGTTGATATAGTTTGATCTTATGGTGTTTCTCCTTCTCTATCTTGTTGTGAGAATTGAGTTATCCCTTTGAGATTTTGTTATTATCGGATTGAATATTTTATGGATTTGAGAGCACTTGATGTATGTCTTGCTATGAATACCCATTGTGACAATGGGGTATCATATTAATTCACTTGATATATGTTTTGTCACTCAACTCACAGATTCCCGAGGAATGTGACAATGGGGATTCATAAATTATTTCTTTTATCATTTACCTACTCGAGGACCAGCATGCATTAAGCTTGGGTATGCTGATACATCTCCAACGTATCTATAATTTATGAAGTATACATGCCATGTTTGTTATAGTTTTATGATTTTGTTGCACTTTTTATATGATATTTATCGACTAACATATTGACCTAGTGTCCAGTGCCAATTGCTGTTTCTTGCCTGTTTTTGGTTTCCAGAAAATCCATATCAAATTAAGTCCAAATGCAGTGAAACTTTTTGACAAATTTTTTTGGAACAAAAGAGACCTCCGAAGCTTCGTGCGAGGACCAAAAGAGCCACGAGGTGCCAAAGTGGTGGGCTGGTGGGTAATGGGCACCTCGTGGCCCATCTCAGCGTGAAACCGATGCCAAAAAATCCTATAAATACAGAAACCCCCAGAAATAACCATATATCAGAAGTTCCGCCACGGCAAGCCTCTATAGCCACAAAAAACAAATCTAAACCCTGTTCCGGCAACCTGCCGGAGGGGAAATCATCACTGGGGGCCATCTTCATCATCCCGATGACCACCATGAAGAGGAGGGAGTAGTCCACCCTCGGGGCTGATGGTTTGTACTAGTAGCTATGTGTTTGATCTCTCTCTCTCTCTCATGTTCTTGATTTGGCATGATCTTGATGTATCGCGAGCTTTGTTGATATAGTTTGATCTTATGGTGTTTCTCCCTCTCTATCTTGTTGTGAGAATTGAGTTATCCCTTTGAGATTTCGTTATTATTGGATTGAATACTTTTATGGATTTGAGAGCACTTGATGTATGTCTTTCTATGAATACCCGTTGTGACAATGGGGTATCAAATTAATTCACTTGATATATGTTTTGGCACTCAACTCACGGATTCCTGAGGTGACATTGGGGTAATCTATGCATAGGGGTTGATGAACGTTTTCGTCCTTGTTTCTCTGGTAGAAATCATGGGGCACTCTTTGAGGTTCTTTGTGTGGGATTGAGTGTTATGAATCTGATTTTTTGTTATGCATATCATATAATCAACTCACGGATACTCGTGGTGAAATTGTAGTATCTAGGTGACATTAGAGTTGGTTGATGTGTATCATATGATGTTATTTTAGTACGAACTCTTGGGCTGTTTGTGATACTTATAGGGATAGCTCGATAGATCGATCGGAAAGGTTAACGTTGAGGTGGTTTCATACCCTACAGACAACTTCTTCTTATGTTCTCCGCTAGATAAGAACTTTGGAGTGATTCTTCCTCACACATTGAGGGATGGTTATACGATCCAATTATATTACCATTGTTGAGAGATTGCATGATAACCCACAAGTATAGGGGATCGCAAAAGTTTTCGAAGGTAGAGTATTCAACCCAAATTTATTGATTCGACACAAGGGGAGCCAAAGAATACTCTCAAGTATTAGCAGTTGAGTTGTCAATTCAACCACACCTGAAAGACTTAATATTAGTAGCAAAATATTTAGTTGCAAAGTAATATGGAAGTAAAGATAACAGAGGCAATAGTAATAGTAGCAGTTTTGTAGCAATCGTAATAGTGGCAACGGAAAAGTAATGGAGCAAAGATCAATATGAAATGAACTCGTCGGCAATGGATCAATGATGGATAATTATGTAGGATGGCAATCATCATACAACAATTATAACATAGGGTGACACATAACTAGCTCCAATTCATCAATATAATGTAGGCATGTATTCTGAATATAGTCATGCGTGCTTATGGAAAAGAACTTGCATGACATCTTTTGTCCTACCCTCCTATGCCAGCGGGGTCCTATTGGAAACTAAGGGGATATTAAGGCCTCCTTTTAATAGAGTACCGGACCAAAACATTAGCACTTAGTGAATACATGAACTCCTCAAACTACGGTCATCATAGGGAGTTGTCCCAACTATTGTCACTCCAGGGTTGCCGGATCATAACACGTAGTTGGTGACTATAACTTGCAAGATAGGATCAAGAACACAAATATGTTCATGAAAACATAATAGGTTTAGATCTGAAATCATGGCACTCGGGCCCTAGTGACAAGCATTAGGCATAGCAAACTCATAGCAACATCAATCTTAGAACATAGTGGATTCTAGGGATCAAACCCTAACAAAACTAACTCGATTATATGGTAAATCTCATCCAACCCATCACGGTCCAGCAAGCCTATGAGGGAATTACTCACGCACGGTGGTGAGCATCATGAAATTGGTGATGGAGGATGGTTGATGATGACGATGGAGATGGATTCCCCACTCCGGAGCCCCGAACGGACTCCAGATCTGCCTTCCCGAGGAAGAACAGGGCTTCGCAGTGGCTCCGTATCATAAAACGTGATGAATCCTTCTCTCTGATTTTTTTGTTACCCGAAAGAGAATATATGAAGTTGGAGTTGAGGTCGGTGGAGGTCTAGGGGGGCCACAAGGTCGGAGGGCGCGCCCCAGGGGGTGGGCACGCCCCCACCCTTGTGGCTAGGGTGTGGGCCCCCTGCTACTAATTCTTTTGCCAATATTTTTTATTAATTCCAAAAGTTATTTCCGTGAAGTTTCAGGTCATTCCGAGAACTTTTTATTCTGCACAAAAATAACACCATGGCAATTCTGCTGAAAATAGCGTCAGTCCGGGTTAGTTTCATTCAAATCATGCAAGTTAGAGTCCAAAACAAGGGCAAAAGAGTTTGAAAAAGTAGATACGACGGAGACGTATCAACTCCCCCAAGCTTAACCCATTGCTTGTCCTCAAGCAATTCAGTTGACAAACTGAAAGTGATAAAGAAAAACTTTTACAAACTCTGTTTGATCTTTTTGTTGCAAATATGTAAAGCCAACATTTAAGTTTTCAGCAAAGATTATGAACTAACCATATTCACTATAACATTTAGGTCTCACATTTACTCATATCAATGGCATAATCAACTAGCGAGCAATAATAATAAATCTCGGATGACAACACTTTGTCAAAACAATCATGATATGATATAACAAAATGGTATCTTGCTAGGCCTTTCTGAGACCGCAAAACATAAATGCAGAGCACCCCTGAAGATCAAGGACTGACTAGACATTGTAATTCATGGTAAAAGAGATCCAGTCACAGTCATACTCAATATCAAATAACTATATGATATCCCGCGCGTTGCTACGGGAATTTATAGTATTGCAAGAAGGGTTTATGATGTGAAAATAATAAAACCATGAAAAAGGAAGACATGAGTATTGAACCTTTGATGGTATGATGAAAAGTCAGCAAAATTAGTATATTGTAGGGTATCTCCATATTTTCTTAATTAGAGCACATCGCTAACATGAAATGAAGAAAACATATAGTTTGATAAGATTTTTCCTGGTATAATACAATATAATACACAACTTGTTTGTTTATTCGAAGTACATCAGTGTAAAAAAACAAAGAAATTTCAAGCTAAATTGTGAGCCTTTCGGTGTTAATGCGCTCAAACAGGTATTAGCTTGGATTGTCCACCACGATTAGAATAACTTAAGTCTGCAAAATGGCAGGGCTCATAAGTAGGACAAAATATGGTCTATTTTACTACAAATTATTAATAGGTTGCTAGCCAGCATAGACTAATTAACCCAAAGGATGATCAGAACAGGCTATACTTGATCCACTCAGCAAGGGCAAACCTTTTAGGCTAGAATTGTTATCAACACCAGAACAATCATGCAGTATAATTCTAACCAAAGAAAAGTGTAATAATTCTTACATTTGTAAAGTGAAGATATATGTTTAGAGAAATAATATCAAGTGCTTAGCCTTATAGAAGATTGTCTAATTGTAATTACACATGCATGCTTGAATACTAAACATCAACTACTATTCTTGCAGCTATTTCAAACCAAAAACACATTGGATAAACAATATAATGATAGCATCTATACCCAAACCAGAAAGACATCGGCGCACTTTACATCCCATGCCCCAAGGAGGAGTATTCATGAGACATGGAAGTAAACTGAAGGTGGCATTGATCTGAACAAACACAACACCATAAGGAACCTGTAAACTGTAATGTATCAACCATTTGAGGGAACAAAAATATCTGGAAATATATCATTTGATTATGGGCTATACTATTACGTATCTGAAGGGAATATGCATGAAAGATAAAATAGATATGTTAAGGAGATGGCTTGGAGTATGAAACCATGTGGCATTTAATAAATAATATTTACTCGGCATGGGTGAATTTCATAAAACAAAACATTTACCAGTCTAAAATGTGAATGATAAGGCAATTATATGGACTGAACATTTTGGTTGTTGTGTCACCTTTATACAATACAATAATTAATAAACGTCCCATTTTCCCAAAGGGAAAGTCTACACATCATTATGTAAATCAAATGCAAATATACAATTTTCCATCGCTTTTCTTAATATATGGATTTCTTTGAAAGCTATACTTGAAGCCACCAATTGATAAACATGTAACTCATATTCTAAAAGAATCATTCACAGTAGTACTTTGAATTTATGTAAACAAAATCAACCAAAAGAATTAGGAGCATTGTAATAACTAGAAAGGTGGAAATATATATTCAATAACCAAAAGGGTGCAAGCATATCGAGCTAGATATGGCAGATATGTATGATATGAAGTAAAATTTTGCTCTCATCAAACTGTAGTAAAAATCATGTAACCAAAACAAAGACCCATGGAATATACTCTACTTTTTTGTCAACAGTTATGTTCTAGAACTGTGAATTACATACTAACATTATTATTGAGAAAACATGGGTTTCGTGCCTGACCTTGCTTTGATGCGCACCGAACTTATTTCCACAGAAGAGGCAAATCATCAAGCACGTACAGTGAGTGAAAGGAATTAAGAAACCCGAGAAATTCTTGCATCTAACTAATTAAACTCCATAAGGCTAGCAATTAAATTACTATACAAAATTATCCTCCTTCGTAAGTGTAGCCATTGCTAAATGCTAAATCCAGTTTGTCCTTGTGATGTCCAAGCGTATGAAACAATGATAGGGCAGAAAATCCCTAGAGAAGTAATCATGTATGCTCAATTTGAAAGGAGAAATAAAATAGTAAAACACTAAACTAATCATAATAGTTAGAGCTCATTGACTCTTTTTGGATGAAAAAAATGCATGTGATTGTCAACAGGAGACTCCGGACTGCCTAGCAGGGAAAAAAATCCTTCGGTTGTGTACTTTGCAGTAGAAGAATGGCAATGTCAGTCACACATTGGTATCAGTTGGGTATTAGACCAGTCTCATGTCATCCCAGTGGAATAATATTGGAAAACATACCTGAAAGTAAATAGCAAGGTCAGATATGCTCTGATTCTGCAAAACAATCAACGGAAACCATTAGAGATACCAAGAAAGTCATATTAAACTAACATATATGTGTATGTAAGATATATATATATATATATATATATATATATATATATATATATATATATGCGAGAGTGTAGTTGCACCTTGTAAATGGTAAGCTTCATTTGTTTATTTGTCAAGATCAATAAAGAAAACAAATGAAGAGAAATTTTCACCATCTTAGTGCTTCCAACCAAAACCAACCGGACTGGAGACATGAGCATGAATCTGTCATGTCTCCACAAATGCTTGCCGGCAGTGCTTGAGACCAGACTTACTGCAGGGGAGGAAGTGGCTGGAGACAGAATAGAGCTCTTCTAAAAAATCATCCTACCACACAAGAATCAGTGCGTGCAACACATGCTAACTAAAAAAAACTCAAATCTAGGAAGATAGAGAGGAAGGAGAGAGCCCACCTTCGGTGCATCTGTTGTTGGGGCGGAAACCAACGGTTGCACGTGTGGGCGTGTGGCTCACCAGGAGCTGTGGTCGACGCCCGAGCGGATGCCATGGGCCGGCGGAGCCTGCGGGGCTCGATCTACCAACAATTGGGTGCTGGGCTAGGTTGACCTGCGATGATCACAGGGCGCCCATAGGATTGGCCTCCCCGTGAACAGCAGCTAGAGTAATCGATTGAAGAGTAGACACGCAAACCCAGGGTAGCGGGAGTGGCATCGCATGCAGGGGCTCACGGGGTGGCTCGCCGAGGTCATGCATGGCGGCACCGACGGGGACGCGGGGTAGCGGGGTCAGGGCGATGTCGCCGGCATCGTGGGGCGGCTCCCCGGGGTCACACCCGATGGCGGGCTAGGCGATCGGTCGACACTTCAGTACCATCGTCTCGGCTCGTCAGGTCGCTATGTACTTGGGTTGGAGAATTGGATGCGGTGGTGTGCTGGATTTACTCCTCGTCGTCGGTTATGGGAGGGGAAGGGGAAGTGAATGGATGATTTGTTGCGGTGGAACCGGACATGGCGTTATTTTTTCTCTCTTATGTTTTGCTGACATGGCAGGCGTGAGAACTGTTTTTGCTTAGATGACATGGATGATGATGTGGATAGCTTGCATGTTTAGATAAATATGTTAGTGGGGGTGAATCTCTTAGGTATATAGGATAACAATACATACAAATCACAGTGGTGCTCTCTAACTCATGCTTTTTATAAGAGGATGATAACTCAACAATAAAAGTAAATAGATAGGCCCTTCGCAGAGGGAAGAAGGGATTTGCAGAGGTGCCAGAGCTCGAGTTTTGAAATAGAGATAAATAATATTTTGAGCGGCATGCTTTCATTGTCAACATAACAACTAAGAGATCTCGGAATCTTCCATGCTACATACATTATAGGCGGTTCCCAAGCAGAATGGTAAATTTTATACTCCCCCACCACCAACAAGCACACTCCACGGCTGGTTCGAAACAATGGGTACCGTCCAACTAACAACAATCCTGGGGGATTTTTGGTTGCAATTATTTTGATTTCATTTGCTTTGAGCATGGGACTGGATATCCCGGTTACCAGCCATTTTCTCGTGAATGATGAGCGGAGTCCACTCATTGTGAGAATAACCCAGCTGGCATGGAAGATATGGACAACCCTAGTTGGTACACGAGCGATTCGTGCATACGAAACAAATTATCATTTGAAGGTTTAGAGTTTGGCACATGCAAATTTACTTGGAACGGCAGGTAAATACCGCATATAGGTAGGTATGGTGGACTCATATGGAACAACTTTGGGGTTTATGGAAGTGGATGCATAAGCAGTATTCCCGCTTAGTACAAGTGAAGGCTAGAAAAAGACTGGGAAGCGACCAACTAGAGAGCGACAACAGTCATAAACATGCTGTCGGCATCCTGGGAACGGGGGTACCCAGACTTGCCTACCTGCGACCCATGGCGTGGCTCCATCAGCGGCCCGATACGGCCCAGTTTCAGCAACAACGACTCAAGACCCTCACGAGGGGCCAAGCCTCATGAGGCGGACGACACCAAGAGCTCCCCGGGGGGCGACCTCACAAGGCTGGCTCCCGAGAAGAGGATATATCAAGGCAAGGTGCACCTCGCGAGGTTCACATGACATGAGCCATGACGACCAAGGCCAGGCGGGCGCCAGCGGGCGCAGCGTACATGTTTCCTCTTTGATGCCAAGGGGGCAAGCGTAGGTGTGGAGTCCCGAGGAATCAAGGAAATGTTTCCATATTGGTGCAACAAGACCAAGACCGCCAGGACGACAGGATGGAGGTCACCGCGGAGCCCACGACAGCGTCACCACCAGAGCCTTTTGCAGGCGAAGACTACTTTTGTTAGGATAGCTTGTACTAGTTGTCTCCCTTTGAAATTGGTCGTTGTGGAATCCCTTCCTGCCTACATTTGGGAGGAGGACCCAGGCCACTATAAATAGGACTTAGCCACCACCACCACAGCAAGCATCTAGAGGGGGGACGGATCATTCAGACCATCCTCACACCCACCAGCTCATCGAGCTCAAGAGCACCTCACCTCCTAAGGCTGTTCATCCACTGTACTAGTTCATCCTTAGCCCCTCGAGGCAATCCACCACAAAGCTGGAGTAGGGTATTACACCGCAAGGTGGCCCGAACCAGGATAAACTGCTGTCTCTCTTGTCCCTTGGGTTCATTGAGCTAGGCTGTGGAATCGTTGGGTTGGCAGGTCGGGAAGAAGAAGTTCTTCATACACACCCCAGTGTTCGAACCTCTCAAGGGTCTGCGGAGCCCTGAATCCGACATTTGGCGCACCAGGTAGGGGTGCGTCGAAGGTTCTCTTTCGTCGATCGACTCGCCGCGCTCCACCATCTCCATGGCAGATGCACCCCGAGCCCGTGCTCAGCGCTGAGCCGCTCTCGCCGCACGCGTCGCCCAGACGGTGCCCGTCGGTGGGCCTTCCCGTTGTTCTTCATCACCAGCCGCCAATGCTGTCACCGGCCCGGCGGGGCACGAGCAGCAAGCTTTGTCGCAGCATCTCTCCGTGCGGCGGGACGGATGCACCGCCACCCCATCGCTGACTCCGGCTGGCTCGTCGTCCCACGCTTGCCACGGCCCGGCGAACACACAAGCTGCGTTGCTCATGGCGCGTGACCTCCTGCGCTACCGCCCAGTCGACGACTCTACGAGGACTGGCTGGACCGCATAGCCGAGCTAGTTGATGACCCACAAGTTTAGGGGATCTATTGTAGCATTTCCGATAAGTAAGAGTGTCAAGCTAGTTTTGTGATAAGGTAATTTGTAACGAGTAACAAGTAATGAAAGTAAATAAGGTGTAGCAATATGGCCCAATCCTTTTTGTAGCAAAGGACAAGCCTGGACAAAAACTTATATAAAGTAAAGCGCTCCCGAGGACACATGGGAATTATCGTCAAGCTAGTTTTCATCATGTTCATATGATTCACATTCGGTACTTTGATAATTTAATATGTGGGTGGACCGGTGCTTGGGTACTGCCCTTACTTGGACAAGCATTCCACTTATGATTAACCCCTATTGCAAGCATCCGCAACTACAACAGAAGTATTAAGGTAAACCTAACCATAGCATGAAACATATGGATCCAAATCAGCCCCTTACGAAGCAACACATAAACTAGGGTTTAAGCTTTTGTCACTCTAGCAACCCATCATCTACTTATTACTTCCCAATGCCTCCCTCTAGTCCCAAAAAATGGTGAAGTGTCATGTAGTCGATGTTCACATGACACCACTAGAGGTATGATAACATACATCTCATTAAAATATTGAACGAATACCAAATTCACATGACTACTTATAGCAAGACTTCTCCCATGTGCTCAGGAACAAACGTAACTACTCACAAAGCATATTCATGTTCATAATCAGAGGGGTATTAATCTGCATAATGGATCTGAACATATGATCTTCCACCAACTAAACCAACTAGCATCAACTACAAGGAGTAATCAACACTACTAGCAACCCACAGGTACCAATCTGAGGTTTGGATACAAAGATTGGATACAAGATATGAACTAGGGTTTGAGATGAGATGGTGCTGGTGAAGATATTGATGGAGATTGACCCCCTCCCAATGAGAGGATTGTTGGTGATGACGATGGTGATGATTTCCCCCTCCCGGTGGGAAGTTTCCCCAGCAGAACAACTCCGTCGGAGCCCTAGATTGGTTCCGCCAAGGTTCCGCCTCGTGGCGGCGGAGTTTCATCCCGTGAGCTAGCTTATGATTTTTTCCTCGATGAAAGACTCCATATAGCCAAAGATGGGCATCCGAGGGCCACCAGGGGGCCCATGAGGCAGGGGGGCGCCCCCCCACTCTCGTGGACGGTGGGTGGCCCCCCCTCTGGTACTTCTTTCGCCCAATATTTTTTATATATTCTGAAAATAATTCATGTGGAGTTTTAGGACTTTTGGAGATGTGTAGAATAGGTCTCTAATATTTGCTCCTTTTCCAGCCCAGAATTCTAGCTGCTGGCATTCCCCCTCTTCATGTAAATCCTGTAAAATAAGAGAGAATAAGCATAAGTATTGTGACATAATGTGTAATAACAACCCATAATGCAATAAATATCGATATAAAAGCATGATGCAAAATAGACGTATCAACTCCCCCAAGCTTAGACCTCACTTGTCCTCAAGCGAAAGCCGAAATCGAAAAATATGTTCACATGTTTAGAGATAGAGGTGTCGATAAAATAAAATACAGACATGAGGGCATCATGATCATTCTTAGAACAGCAACACACACACACACACACACACACACACACACATATATATATATATATATAGTCGTATGATCTCTTATGCTAAAGTAACAATTCATCCACATACTCAAGTATGAATCAGAAACTTCATTGAAAACTAACAAACTATAATCTCAGTCATTGAAGTAATTGCAATTTATCATCACATAGGAAAGAGTCAATATAAGAGCTCCTCAGCAAGTCCACATACTCAACCATCTTTTATTCTTTCATAATTGCTAACACTCACGCTATATTTATGGTTATGAAGTTTTAGTCGGACACAGAGAAAGATAGGGGCTTATAGTTTTGCCTCCCAACTTTTTACCTCAAGGGTAATGTCAACAATAATAGTTCATTAAAACCCACATCCAATTAGCCATATATATCAGGATTTTTCCAACACATTGTGCTTGCCAAAGGATAAAATGTAAAAAGGAAAGGTGAAGATCACCATGACTCTTTGCATGAAGTATAAGACAAAAATAAAAGATTGGCCCTTCGCAAAGGGAAGCAGAGGTTGTCATGTGCTTTTATGGTTGGATGCACGAAATCTTAATGCAAAAGAATGTCACTTTATATTGCCACTTGTGATATGGACCTTTATTATGCAGTCCGTCGCTTTTGTTTCTTCCACATCACAAGATCGTATAAATCTTATTTTCTCCACACTAATAAGTCATACATATTTAGAGAGCAATTCTTATTGCTTGCAATGACGATAACTTACTTGATGGATCTTACTCAATCCATAGGTAGATATGGTGGACTCTCATGGCAAAACTGGGTTTTTGGGATATTTGGAAGCACAAGCAGTATCTCTACTTGGTGCAAAGAAATTGGCTAGCAAGAGAGGGAAAGGCAAGCTCAACATGTTGGATGATCCATGACAATATAATTTATCTCAGATGTAAGAAAACATAACCCATTACGTTGTCTTCCTTGTCCAACGTCAACTCTTTAGCATATCATACTTTAATGAGTGCACACAATTATAAAAATGTCCAAGATAGTATATTTATATGTGAAAACCTCTCTTTCTTTATTACTTTGTATTAATTGCAACGATGACCAAAACTATGTTTGTCAACTCTCAACAACTTTTATTCATCATACTCTTTATATGTGAGCTCATTACTCTCCATAAGATCCATATGATCTCTTTATTTCTTTTTATTTCTTCTCTTTTATTTTATTCCCTCAAGATCATAGCAAAATAATCAAGCCCTTGACTCAACACTAATCTTTATTATATATAGCTCAAGGACTCAATTACATAGGAAGATCATAAAGCAAAAATCACAACTAGATCATACTAAAACTTTATTCTACTAGATCAAGATATTACCAAAAGGATCGAACTAAGAAAACGGTAAAGATAAAAGTGATGGTGATACGATACCGGGGCACTCCTCCAAGCTTGGCAGTTGCCAAGGGGAGTGCCCATGCCCATGTGTTTATGTTTCCTTCCTTAGGGGTGGTGATGATGGAGTTGTTGATGATGTAGGCTTCTTCCTTAATTTGCGCTTGAGGACATAATTTTTCTCCTTTAGGTCCTCGATCTCCCGCTCAAGGCTTAGTAACTTTTTGCATAGTTCTTGTTTGTTCTCCCGCAAGAGACGAAAAGGGATAACATCGATCTTAGGTTTCTTTGCTCTATCGGGGAGGCTTGACTTTTTGAACTCCACATGCATGTTCCCCGGTTGAGGTAATGGGACTTCATCTTCATTTGAGCTCATCTCCTCCTTTCCCTTAGGCTCATAGTCTTCTTCTTCCTCCATGGTCCAGCCACGATGCTCCAAGTCCCCGTAGACCTTATGATCTACAAGGTAATCAACCACATAGCTTTCTCCCTCCGAATCTTGGGATGACATAGTGCTCCAATCTGCAGCAGGAACAACTCGAAACAAAGATAGAGGATATTTGCGTGATACGGTGGTCAAAACCTTCGGGAGATTATACAATGAATTTTTACTGACCAAAAGAAGTATCGTGCAAGAAAACGGAGTCCGGAGAGCATACGGGGTGTCCACGAGGCAGGGGGCGCGCCCAGGGGGGTAGGGCGCGCCCTCTACCCTCGTAGAAGCCTCGTGTCCTTTCGGGTCTACTTCTTATTTTTCTATTTTCTTAAATATTCCAAAACGGAGAGAAATTGCCATTAGAACTGTTTTGGAGTCGGTTTACTTACCGTACCACGTACCTATTCTTTTTCGGAGTCTGAAACGTTCTGGAAAGTGTCCCTTATGTATTCCTCTGGGGTTACGGTTTCAATAACATTAGTTTCAACATTTATAGGATTACCTGAGATATAATGTTTGATTCTTTGACCATTCACCACCCTCGGGTTTGTGCCTTCGAAGTTGTTGATTTTTATGGCACCGGAACGGTAGACCTCCTCGATGACGTAAGGACCTTCCCATTTAAAGAGAAGTTTGCCTGCAAAAAATCTTAAACGAGAGTTGTATAGCAATACATAATCACCTACATTGAACTCACGCTTTTGTATCATTTTATCATGCCATCTTTTAACTTTTTCTTTAAACAGTTTAGCATTCTCGTAGGACTGGGTTCTCCATTCATCAAGTGAGCTAATGTCAAAAAGCCTCTTCTCACCGGCAAGTTTAAAGTCATAGTTGAGCTCTTTAATAGCCCAATATGCCTTATGTTCTAGTTCAAGAGGTAAGTGACATGCTTTACCATAAACCATTTTATATGGAGACATACCCATAGGATTTTTATATGCAGTTCTATAAGCCCATAATGCATCATCAAGTTTCTTGGACCAATTCTTTCTAGATCTATTAACAATCTTTTGCAAAATTAATTTAAGCTCTCTATTTCTAAGTTCTACTTGACCACTAGAATGTGGATGATATGGAGATGCAATTCTATGATTAACATCATACTTAGCAAGCATTTTACGAAAAGCACCATGAATAAAATGTGAACCACCATCAGTCATTAGATATCTAGGGACTCCAAACCTCGAAAAAATAACTTCTTTAACCATCTTAATAGAGGTGTTATGATCAGCACTACTAGTTGGAATAGCTTCTACCCACTTAGTGACGTAATCAACATCAACTAAAATATGAGTATACCCATTAGAGGAAGGAAAATGTCCCATATAATCAAAGCCTCAAACATCAAATGGTTCAATCACAAGTGAATAGTTCATAGGCATCTTGACGTCTACTAATATTACCAATTCTTTGACATTCATCACAAGTCAAGACAAACTTACGGGCATCCTTGAAGACAGTAGGCCAATAAAAATCGGATTGCAATACCTTGTGTGCACTTCTATCTCCAGCATGGTGTCCTCCAGAAGCCTTGGAGTGACACTTGTGTAGGATCTGTTTCTGTTCATGCTCAGGTATACAATGTCTAATAACACCATCTACTCCCTCTTTATAAAGAAGTGGGTCATCCCAAAAGTAATGTCTTAAATCATAGAAGACCTTTCTCTTTTGCTGGTATGTGAAACTACGTGGTATAAATTTAGCAACAATGTAATTAGCATAATCAGCATACCATGGAGCAGTACAAGAGGCATTTATGACAGCTAATTGTTCATCAGGAAAGCTATAATCAATAGGTAGTGGGTCACCAAGAACATTCTCTAACCTAGATAAGTTGTCTGCAATGGGGTTCTCAGCTCCCTTTGTATCAATAATATGCAAATCAAATTCTTGTAGCAAGAGAACCCATCTAATAAGTCTAGGTTTAGCATCTTTCTTTTCCATAAGGTATTTAATAGCAACATGATCAGTGTGAACAGTTACTTTAGAATCAACAATATAAGGTATGAACTTATCACAAGCAAATACAACTGCTAAAAATTCTTTTTCAGTAGTAGCATAATTTCTTTGGGCACTGTCTAGAGTTTTACTAGAATATTGAATAACATTTAATTTCTTATCAACTATTTGTCCTAGAACAGCCCCTACAACATAATCACTAGCATCACACATAATTTCAAAGGGTAAATTCCAATCAGGAGGTTGAACAATAGGTGTAGAAACCAAAGCTTTATTAAGTATTTCAAATGCTTTTACACAATCACCATCAAAGACAAAAGGAACATCTTTTTGTAAGAGATTAGTTAGAGGCCGAGAAATTTTAGAAAAGTCCTTAATGAACCTCCTATAAAAACCGACATGACCAAGGGAACTTCTTATACCTTTAATGTCCATGGGACACATCATCTTTTCAATAGCATCAACTTTAGCTTTATCAACTTCAATACCTCTTTCAAAATTTTTATGCCCCAAGACAATACCTTCATTAACCATAAAGTGTCACTTCTCCCAATTCAAGACAAGATTAGTTTCTTCACATCTCTGCAAAACTCGATCAAGGTTGCTTAAGCAATCATCAAAATAAGTCCCATAAACAGAGAAATCATCCATGAATACCTCAACAATCTTTTCACAAAAGTCAGAGAATATAGCAGTCATACATCTTTGAAAAGTAGCAGGTGCATTACATAAACCAAAAGGCATACGTCTATAGGCAAAGGTACCGAAAGGGCAGGTAAAAGTTGTCTTTTCTTGATCATCTTTTGACACATGTATTTGACAGAAACCAGAATAACCATCTAGGAAGCAAAAATGTGTATGTTTGGATACTCTTTCTAGCATTTGATCAATAAAAGGTAATGGGTAATGATCCTTTTTAGTGGCTTTATTTAGTTTGTGGAAATCAATTAGCATTCTATAACCTGTAACAATTATTTGTGGGATCAATTCATCTTTATCATTAGGAACAACAGTAATACCTCCCTTCTTAGGGACACAATGGACAAGACTTACCCACTGACTATCAGCAATGGGATAAATTATACCTGCCTCCAGAAGTTTTAGTATTTCCTTCCTTACCCCTTCTTTCATCTTAGGATTTAACCGTCGTTGGTGATCAACAACCGGTTTAGGATCCTTCTCCAATTTTATTTTGTGCTGGCATAAAGTGGGACTAATGCCCTTAAGATCACCAAGAGTATATCCAATTGCAGCATGGTGCTTCTTCAGAGTTTTCAATAATTTATTTTCTTCATGCTCTGAAAGGTTAGCACTAATAACAACAGGATATATCTCTTTCTTATCAAGATAAGCATATTTAAGAGTATCAGGTAAATGTTTAAGCTCAAACACGGGGTCACCCTTAGGTGGAGGGGGATCCCATAGGATTTCAACATGCAAGTTGTGTTTCAAAATAGGTCCATGTTTAAAGAATACTTCATCTATTTCCGTTCCTTCATTCATAAACATATCATTTTCATGGTCTAGCAAATATTGTTCTAAAGAATCAGTAGGAGGCACGACAATAGAAGCAAGACCAATAATTTCATCTTTACTAGGCAATTCTTTATCATGGGGTTGTCTATGAAATTTAGCAAAATTAAACTCATGAGACATATCCCCTAAACCAACAGAAACAATATCCTTATTGCAGTCTATCTTAGCATTAACAGTATTCAAGAAGGGTCTACCAAATATAATGGGGCAAAAGTCATCTTGTGTGGAACCAAGAACAAGAAAATCAGCAGGATATTTGACTTTCCCACACAAGACTTCAACATCTCTAACAATCCCAACTGGTGAAATAGTATCTCTATTGGCAAGCTTAATTGTAACATCAATTTCCTCTATCTCAGCAGGTGAAATATCATGCATAATTTCTTTGCATAAGGAATGAGGTATTGCACTTGCACTAGCACCCATATCACATAAGCCATGATAGCAATGATCTCCTATTTTAACAGAAATAACAGGCATGCCTACAATAGGTCTATGTTTATTTTTAGTATCAGGTCTAGCAATTCTAGCAGATTCATTGCAGAAGTAAATAACATGCCCATCAATATTATTGGCCAAGAGATCTTTAAGCATAGCAACACTAGGTTCAACTTTAATTTTCTCAGGGGGTTTAGGTGTCTTTATAGTACTCTTGTTAACCACAGTTGAAGCTTTAGCATGATCCTTTATTCTAACAGGGAACGGTGGTTTCTCAATATAAGCAGTAAGAACAACATGATCATTATAAGTGATAGTCTTTTCTTCAACTTTAATAGGTGCAACTACTATTACTTCAATGGGAGGATTATATTTAAACCACTTCTCCTTAGGGAGATCAACATAAGTAGCAAAGGATTCACAAAAAGAAGATACTATCTCAGAGTCAAGTCCATATTTAGTGCTAAATTCACGGAAAGCATCGGTATCCATAAAAGATTTAACACAACCAAACTTAGGTGTTATAGCTGACTTCTTATCTTCGTCGAGGTCCCAATCTTCAGAGTTGCTTTTACTTCTTTCCAATAAATCCCATTTGAATTCAATGGTCTTCATCATAAAAGATCCAGTACAAGAAGTATCGAGCATGGAGCAATTACTAAGAGAAAGACGAGCATAATTTTTTTTGAATAATCATTTCTTTTGAGAGCTCATGATTGGGGCATGAATATAACATTGACTTAAGCCTCCCCCAAGCTTGAGCAATGCTTTCTCCTTCGTGAGGCCAAAAATTATATATATAATTACGATCACGATGAACAAGATGCATAGGATAAAACTTCTGATGAAATTCCAATTTCAATCGTTGGTAGTTCCATGATCCAATATCATCACATAGCCTCAACCATGTCAATGCATCTCCCTTTAAAGATAAAGGGAAGACCTTCTTCTTGATAACATCCTCGGGCATACCTACAAGCTTAAATAATCCTCAAACTTCATCCACATAGATTAGGTGCAAATCGGGATGTAATGTTCCATCACCTGTGAAAGGATTAGCTAGCAGTTTCTCTATCATACCTGAAGGAATTTCAAAGTACACATTTTCAATAGGTTCAGTAGGTTGAGGAGCAACTCTTTGCTCTACTAGTAGGGGTGAAGATACCCTGAACAAGCCCCTCAAAGGATTATGTTCCATAGTAACAAGTGACAGTAAATTTCAGCACACTATATAAAATTTTCCTTACCAAATTCGACCTACAAAGGCGCTTCACTCCCCGGCAACGGCGACAGAAAAGATTCTTGATGACCCACAAGTGTAGGGGATCTATCGTAGCCTTTTCGATAAGTAAGAGTGTCGAACCCAATGAGGAGCAGAAGGAAATGATAAGCAGTTTTCAGTAAGGTATTCTCTACAAGCACTGAAATTATCGGTAACAGATAGTTTCGTGATAAGGTAATTTGTAACGAGTAAGAAGTAATGAAAGTAAATAAGGTGCAGCAAGATGGCCCAATCCTTTTTGTAGCAAAGGACAAGCCTGGACAAAAACTTATATAAAGTAAAGCGCTCCCGAGGACACATGGGAATTATCGTCAAGCTAGTTTTCATCATGTTCATATGATTCGCATTCGGTACTTTGATAATTTAATATGTGGGTGGACCGGTGCTTGGGTACTGCCCTTACTTGGACAAGCATCCCACTTATGATTAACCCCTATTGCAAGCATCCGCAACTACAATAGAAGTATTAAGGTAAACCTAACCATAGCATGAAACATATGGATCCAAATCAGCCCCTTATGAAGCAACACATAAACTAGGGTTTAAGCTTTTGTCACTCTAGCAACCCATCATCTACTTATTACTTACCAATGCCTCCCTCTAGTCCCAAACAATGGTGAAGTGTCATGTAGTCGATGTTCACATGACACCACTAGAGGTATGATAACATAGATCTCATTAAAATATTGAACGAATACCAAATTCACATGACTACTTATAGCAAGACTTCTCCCATGTGCTCAGGAACAAACGTAACTACTCACAAAGCATATTCATGTTCATAATCAGAGGGGTATTAATATGCATAATGGATCTAAACATATGATCTTCCACCAACTAAACCAACTAGCATCAACTACAAGGAGTAATCAACACTACTAGCAACCCACAGGTACCAATCTGAGGTTTGGATACAAAGATTGGATACAAGATATGAACTAGGGTTTGAGATGAGATGGTGCTGGTGAAGATATTGATGGAGATTGACCCCCTCCCAATGAGAGGATTGTTGGTGATGACGATGGTGATGATTTCCCCCTCCCGGTGGGAAGTTTCCCCAGCAGAACAACTCCGTCGGAGCCCTAGATTGGTTCCACCAAGGTTCTGCCTCGTGGCAGCGGAGTTTCGTCCCGTGAGCTAGCTTATGATTTTTTCCTCGATGAAAGACTCCATATAGCCAAAGATGGGCATCGGAGGGCCACCAGGGGCCCACGAGGTAGGGGGCACGCCCAGGGGGTAGGGCGCGCCCCCACCCTCGTGGACGGTGGGTGGCCCCCTCTGGTACTTCTTTCGCCCAATATTTTTTTATATTCTGAAAATAATTCCCGTAGAGTTTCAGGACTTTTGGAGATGTGCGGAATAGGTCTCTAAT
Source organism: Triticum dicoccoides (assembly GCF_002162155.2). NCBI lineage: Eukaryota > Viridiplantae > Streptophyta > Magnoliopsida > Poales > Poaceae > Triticum > Triticum dicoccoides. The sequence continues at coordinate 497,332,728 of NC_041382.1, forward strand.
ATTTGCTCCTTTTCTAGCCCAGAATTCCAGCTGCCGGCATTCCCCCTCTTCATGTAAACCCTGTAAAATAAGAGAGAATATGCATAAGTATTGTGACATAATGTGTAATAACAACCCATAATGCAATAAATATCGATTTAAAAGCAAGATGCAAAATGAACATATCACTAGTCTGCGCGGCTGGGGCTCGCCTGCACCGTCCCTTTCGCTGCCTCGTCCGCCGCCTGCTGCTGGCGATGTAGCCCATGGAGCGCCTCCGCCACCCCCTCATCAGGACGTCGCCCACGGTCCAAGACGCGCGGCCCCGCAGCGTGACCCTCTGCTACCTCTTGAGCACTGCGTTGGTTTTCCCTTGAAGAGGAAAGGGTGATGCAGCAAAGTAGCATAAGTATTTCCCTCAGTTTTTGAGAACCAAGGTATCAATCCAGTAGGAGGCCACGCACGAGTCCCTCGCACCTACACAAACAAATAAATCATCGCAACCAACGCGATAAGGGGTTGTCAATCCCTACACGGTCACTTACGAGAGTGAGATCTGATAAGATAATATTTTTGGTATTTTTTATGATAAAGATGCAAAGTAAGATAAAAGGCAATAAAATAACTAAGTGTTAGAAGATTAATATGATGGAAAATAGACCCGGGGCCATAGGTTTCACTACTGGCTTCTCTCAAGAGCATAAGTATTCACGGTGGGTAAACAAATTACTGTTGAGCAATTGATAGAATTGAGCATAGTTATGGGAATATCTAGGTATGATCATCTATATAGGCATCACGTCCGAGACAAGTAGACCGACTCCTGCCTGCATCTACTACAATTACTCCACACATCGACCACTATCCAGTATGCATCTAGAGTATTAAGTTCATAAGAACAGAGTAACGCTTTAAGCAAGATGACATGATGTAGAGGGATAAACTCATGCAATATGATATAAACCCCATCTTGTTATCCTCGATGGCAACAATACAATACGTGCCTTGCTGCCCCTACTGTCACTGGGACAGGACACCACAAGATTGAACACAAAGCTAAGCACTTCTCCCATTACAAGAAAGATCAATCTAGTAGGCCAAACCAAACTGATAATTCGAAGAGACTTGCAAAGATAACCAATCATACATAAAAGAATTCAGAGAAGATTCAAATATTGTTCACAGATAAACTTCATCATAAACCCACAATTTATCGGTCTCAACAAACAGACCACAAAAGAAGATTACATCGAATAGATCTCCACAAGAGAGGGGGAGAACTTTGTATTGAGATCCAAAAAGAGAGAAGAAGCCATCTAGCTAATAACTATGGACCCGAAGGTCTGAGGTAAACTACTCACACTTCATCGGAGGGGCTATGGTGTTGATGTAGAAGCCCTCCGTGATCGATGCCCCCTCCGGCGGAGCTCTGGAAAAGGCCCCAAGATGGGATCTCGTGGATACAGAAAGTTACGGCGGTGGAATTAGGGTTTGGGCTCCGTAGCTGGTAGTTTGGGGGTACATATGTATATATAAGAGGAAGGAGTACGTCGGTGGAGCAACAGGGGGCCCACGAGGGTGGAGGGCGCGCCCGGGGGGTAGGCGCCCCCCTACATCGTGGCCTCCTGGTTGATGTCTTGACGTAGGGTCCAAGTCCTCTGGATCACGTTTGTTCCGAAAATCACGTTCCCGAAGGTTTCATTCTGTTTGGACTTCGTTTGATATTCTTTTTCTGCGAAACTCTGAAATAGGCAAAAAATAGCAATTCTGGGCTGGGCCTCCGGTTAATAGGTTAGTCCCAAAAATAATATAAAAGTGTATAATAAAGCCCAATAATGTCCAAAACAGAATATAATATAGCATGGAACAATAAAAAATTGTAGATACGTTGGAGACGTATCAAGCATCCCCAAGCTTAATTCCTGCTCGTCCTCGAGTAGGTAAATGATAAAAATAGATTTTTTGATGTGGAATGCTACTCGGCATAATTTCAATGTAATTCTTCTTAATTGTGGTATGAATATTCAGATCTGAAAGATTCAAGATAAAAGTTCAATATTGACATAAAAATAATAATACTTCAAGCATACTAACTAAGCAATTATGTCCTCTCAAAATAACATGGCCAAAGAAAGTTCATCCCTACAAAATCATATAGTTTAGTCATGCTCCATTTTCGTCACACAAGAATGCTCTCATCATGCACAACCCCGATGATAAGCCAAGAAATTGTTTCATACTTTTGACATTCTCAAAACTTTTTCAATCTTCACGCAATACATGAGCGTGAGCCATGGATATAGCACTATGGGTGGAATAGAATATAATGATGGGGGTTATGTGGAGAAGACAAAAAGGGAGAAAGTCTCACATCAACGAGGCTAATCAATGATCTATGGAGATGCCAATCAATTGATGTTAATGCAAGGAGTAGGGATTGCCATGGAACGGATGCACTAGAGCTATAAATATATGAAGGCTCAACAAAAGAAACTAAGTGGGTGTGCATCCAACTTGCTTACTCACGAAGACCTAGGGCATTTGAGGAAGCCCATTTTTGGAATATACAAGCCAAGTTCTATGATGAAAAGTTCCCACTAGTATATGAAAGTGACAGAACAAATGACTCTCTATCATGAAGATCACGGTGCTACTTTGAAGAACAAGTGTGGTAAAAAGGATAGTAACATCATCCCTTCTCTCCTTTTCTCTCTTTTTTGGGCCTTCTCTTTTTTATGGCCTTTCTCCTTTTTTCCTCACTTGGGACAATGCTCTAGAAAATGATGATAATCACACTTCTATTTATTTACAACTCAATGATTAGAACTCGATACTAGAACAAAGTATGACTCTATATGAATGCCTCCGGCGGTGTACCGGGATATGCAATAAACCAAGAGTGACATGTATGAAAGGATTATGAATGGTTGCTTTGCCACAAATACTATGTCAACTACATGATCATGCAAAGCAATATGACAATGATGAACGTGTTATGATAACCGGAATGGTGGAAAGTTGCATGGCAATATATCTTGGAATGGCTATGGGAATGCCATAATAGGTAGGTATGTTGGCTGTTTTGAGGAAGATATAAGGAGGTTTATGTGTGAAAGAGCATATCATATCACGGGGTTTGGATGCACCAGCAAAGTTTGCACCAACTCTCAATGTGAGAAAGGGCAATGCACGATACTGAAGAGGCTAGCAATGATGGAAAGGTGAGAGTGCCTATAATCCATGGACTCAACACTAGTCATAAAGAACTCACATACTTATTGCAAAAATGTACAAGTCATCAAAAACCAAGCACTACGCGCATGCTCCTAGGGGGATAGATTGGTAGGAAAAGACCATCGCTCGTTCCCGACCGCCACTCATAAGGAGGACAATCAAAGAACACCTCTTGAGCACTGCGTTGGTTTTCCCTTGAAGAGGAAAGGGTGATGCAGCAAAGTAGCGTAAGTATTTCCCTCAGTTTTTGAGAACCAAGGTATCAATCCAGTAGGAGGCCACGCACGAGTCCCTCGCACCTACACAAACAAATAAATCCTCGCAACCAACGCGATAAGGGGTTGTCAGTCCCTACACGGTCACTTACGAGAGTGAGATCTGATAAGATAATATTTTTGGTATTTTTTATGATAAAGATGCAAAGTAAGATAAAAGGCAATAAAAATAACTAAGTGTTGGAAGATTAATATGATGGAAAATAGACCCAGGGGCCATAGGTTTCACTAGTGGCTTCTCTCAAGAGCATAAGTATTCATGGTGGGTAAATAAATTATTGTTGAGCAATTGACAAAATTGAGCATAGTTATGAGAATATGTAGGTATGATCATGTATATAGGCATCATGTCCGAGACAAGTAGACCGACTCCTTCCTGCATCTACTACTATTACTCCACACATCGACCGCTATCCAGCATGCATCTAGAGTATTAAGTTCATAAGAATAGTGTAACGCTTTAAGCAAGATGACATGATGTAGAGGGATAAACTCATGCAATATGATATAAACCCCATCTTGTTATCCTTGATGGCAACAATACAATACATGCCTTGCTGCCCCTACTGTCACTGGGAAAGGACACCGCAAGATTGAACCCAAAGCTAAGCACTTCACCCATTGCAAGAAAGATCAATCTAGTAGGCCAAACCAAACTGATAATTCGAAGAGACTTGCAAAGATAACCAATCATACATAAAAGAATTCAGAGAAGATTCAAATATTGTTCATAGATAAACTTGATCATAAACCCACAATTCATCGGTCTCAACAAACACATCGCAAAAGAAGATTACATCGAATAGATCTCCACAAGAGAGGGGGAGAACTTTGTATTAAGATCCAAAAAGAGAGAAGAAGCCATCTAGCTAATAACTATGGACCCGAAGGTCTGAGGTAAACTACTCACACTTCATCGGAGGGGCTATGGTGTTAATGTAGAAGCCTACGTGATCAATGCCCCCTCTGGCGGAGCTTAGGAAAAGGCCCCAAGAAGGGATCTCATGGATACAGAAAGTTACGGCGGTGGAATTAGGGTTTTAGCTCTGTATCTGGTAGTTTGGGGGTACGTTGGTATATATAGGAGGAAGGAGTACGTTAGTGGAGCAACAGGGGGCCCACGAGGGTGGAGGGCGCGCCCAGGGGCGGTAGGCGCGCTCCCCTACCCCGTGGCCTCCTGGTTGATGTCTTGATGTAGGGTCCAAGTCCTCTGGATCACGTTCGTTCTGAAAATCACTTTCCCGAAGGTTTCATTCCGTTTGGACTCCGTTTGATATTCTTTTTCTGCGAAACTCTGAAATAGGGAAAAACAACAATTATGGGCTGGGCCTCCGATTAATAGGTTAGTCCCAAAAATAATATAAAAGTGTATAATAAAGCCCAATAATGTCCAAAACACAATATAATATAGCATGGAACAATCAAAAGTTATACATACGTTGGAGATGTATCACCCTCCACGCTGGGCACCTGCACATGAAGAAGAAAGCTGCTGGGAGGTCCAATGGCCGCAACAAGGTGCCCCAGTGCTCCCTCCACTGTCACGTCAGGACCCCACGCCCCCTGCAGTGGTGGTGCACGAGCACCAAGAGCAGGCTCCACTTCCACGACGGGCTCTGGTGACCATCGCAGGCTGCCGTGCCTTCACCCCTGAGCTACGTAGCGTTGTCTGGCAAGGCAAGTTCAAGCTTGACCTACCTCCACGCTATGGTGGCACCCCCGAACCCGTGGAGTTCCTGTAGCTCTACGAGCTGAGCATTGAGGCGGCCATCGGCGACAAAAAGGTCATGGCGATCTGGTTCCCCATGGTCCTCAAGGATTGCGCGCGCTCGTGGCTCTTAAACCTGCTCATGGGACCGATCTCCTCCTGGGGCGGGATGCGTGAGCGTTTCGTTGCCACTTCCAGGGCACTCGCGACCGCCAGCCTTTCGCGGGTGACCTGCAGCGCATCAAGCGACAGCCTGGGGAGACCCTGCAGAAGTACATCCAACACTTCAATAACGTTCGCCTCAAGATCCCCAAGGTTTCTGACGAAGCCATCATCTCAGCGTTCTCCGATGGTGTCCGCAATGTCAAGATGAAGGAGGAGCTTGCCATCCACGAGGACCTGTGCACGGCTCTGGAGATGTTCAACATGGCTACCAAGTGCGCGAGAGCTGAGGAGGGGTGCCTCTCCCTCCTCGAGCTCCTAGCTGCCGACCCAGAAGACAAGAAGGCCAAGGTCAAGGACGTGAAGTGCAAGGGGGCCGTAGTGCTCGCGGTCGATCGAGAGATGAAGCGCGGCTGCGACCACCCAGAGTCGTCCAAGGGCAGCTGTCCATTCCGCGTATTCCACAACATACACAACCACAACACCAATGACTGTCAGGAGCTCAGGGCCCTCCGCGACGGGCGCATCGGCCGACGCCCCGAGCGCATCCTCATGAGGCAACGGCCGCAGAGCAGGCAGAAGTGGAGGATGTTGGGACGACCGCGGCCCCCGCCAGAAGTGGCACGGCCAACCTCGTGAGGATCGTTGGCAAGGCCAGCCTCGTGAGGGCGCCCGGAGAGACCAGCCTCATGAGGACCATCCTCAGGGCAATGTCGGCCTCCCTTCGCTGCCACCACCACCAAGAAGGAACGACGACCACCACCAAGACGAGGGGGCTGGGGGCTTCTAGGAGCCTCGCGTCATCGCCTGCATCTTGGGTGGCACTCAGCCTCCCACCGCATCTTCAAGCAGTTCACTCATGAGGTGAACGCGGCCCTCCCTAGGCTCGAGGCCACACGTCCGCTTAGGTGGTCCAAGTGCACCATCACCTTCAGCTCGTTCGACCAGCTCAAGTGCGTGGCAACTGCCGGCGCTCTCCCAATGCTCTGCTCGCCCGTCATCAGCAATGTCCTTGTCACCAAGACCCTGGTCGATGGTGGCGCAGGGCTCAATGTTCTTTCCATCAAGACGTTCGACTGCCTCCAAGTGTCGTATGATCAGCTACAACACACCAAGCCCGTCTCAGGAGTGACCGATGGCTCCACCACCCCGATAGGGCAGATCTGCCTCGCGGTCACCTTTGGTTAGCACGACAACTATTCCACCGAGCTCATCTACTTCGACGTCGCTCACACCCGCCTCCCGTACAACACCATCCTTGGGTATCCGGCCCTGGCCAAGTTCATGGCAGTGACCTACCATGGCTACAACGCCCTCAAGATGCCAGGGAACCGCGACATCATCACGACCGCCTACGAGGAGAAGGACGTGGTGTGCTCCCTCGAGCGCGCCTACCAGGCTGCGGCAGTGGAAGACCTAGCAACGAAGGCACCATCTACCCTCCTGAGCCTGTCCCCAAGAAGAAGAAGCGGCTACTCCGCCAAGAGCCTTAGGAGAGTGGTGTCTCTAGTGGCACCACCTCAGGACTAGCGCCCACGGATGGGGCGTCTCCCTCTCGTGCATAGGAAGGCGCGCCCGGCTCCCTCCTTAGGCTAGGCTCGGGGGCTCTCTTCCGGAGGGCCTCAGACTTAACCAACATCATGAGGGAGGCGCTCGGGCACCACATGGAGGCATGCTTCATCGCACGCTTGCAACACGAGGGCACTAGGCACAGGGTGCCAGGTGCTCAGGAGTTCATCACCAAGATGACCGAGGAGCTTCGAGAGGTGAGAGCCATGCGTGGCGACCATCGCCTACCACCTAGCGCAGCCCCTTGTCCTGGCGAGGACAATGAGCTATGTGTCTGCGTCAACATTGCCGGGCTCTACAAGCCACAGCTCAGCAGCGCTTCTGGCCTTCGCGCACTGGTCGGTGTGAGGGCCCACCTCAAAGCTACTTTCGCATACCCTTTGGCTTGCCGAACATGGCTGCCGCCTTCCAGTGTCTCCTGCGAAGCATCGTGGCTTCTTAGGAGCCCAAGTACCACGCGGTCCTGGCAGAGGTGGCAACGGTCCTTCACGAACCTCCTGAGCCTCTAGAGCCTCCTGAGGCCCAAGACCAAGGTGGCTCGTGAGGATAAACCTCTTCAGGGCGCATCTTCAGGTACTCCAGCATCTCTTCAGCAACGGCACCAGGTGATATCTTCCAGTTTATTCAGTCGGGGGCGCCCCTCGGGTTGCATTATCACCAAGTCGCATGGGCCCGTCCTTGCGGCACCTATCCTTTTTTCATCTTTAGTTTACCTTGTTGGGGGCGCCCCTCGGGCTGCATCATCCCCAAGTCGCACGGGTCCGTCCCTACGGCATGTATCATTCTTGCATCTATTTGGACTAGCTTTTTACCTTCTCCCTTGATATGATTTATGTTATCACCTAACTGCCTGACGCCCTTCGCACCCCCCCGCGTTGCCGACCAGCCTCTTGCTCATCCCACAACGGGGGCTACACATGTTGGCACGGTGCTTGTGCTCAGGTCCATCCCTGCAACACTGATAAACCTGTGCGAGCGAGCTCTGGCTCGCGGCCCGCTCCGCGCACATCACCTCACCAGATCCTCAGTGCCTTCATCTTCTTCCATAAAGAACAGTGACAGGACAACAAACGCCATTATGAGTTACGCTCTCGCCTCGAGCTAACCCGCAGGAATCTCCGGAGCTCAAGTACAGGCGGCCTCGCCGGCTGCCCCTTTTTACGCGATTTGCTTGCGCGTTAAAGGGGAAACTTCTAAGCATCGCGCCTCAGGAGCCCTTACTGACTCTCCAGCCCTCACCCCCTGGCCTTGACCACATCATCATGACCTGGCATACCAGCGGCAACTGAGCCTCGCTCGAGGGTTGGGACCCAAGGACGCAGAGCATTCAGATGAGCGAGGAAAGGGGAGACCGGCATGGCCCTACCTAGTAGCATCACCGCTGAAGCGTGAGCCAGGTACTGTGCAAGGAATCACCACAAGGTTGCGAAAAGATAAGTCACCCATGTGTAATGAAGTGAACCTCTTTCTCAGAACTCCTCCGCTCTCATGAACTCGCTCCACTAGTGCTGCTTTCCTTTTCGGCCTCCAGGGAGCTGCTTGCACGCAAAAGGGGACCTCCTGATCATCGCGCCTCGGGAGCTCTTACCGGACCTTGGGCCGCTCATCTCCTGGCCTTGACCACGACATCCTGACCTGGCATACCATCGACGGCTGGAGCCTACCAAGGGACTGGGACCTAACGGCGTAGAGCGCTAAAGCTACCGCTAGAACGAAAAGGGGGAGTAATACCTGAGCAGACACGCAGCCACAATCTCATGTTGAGAGTAATAAGTGATGGAACAAAAGCATTACTGGTTCTTTACATACCCCCTCGGGGTTCGTTTCGATTCCTCGCATGGAACAAAAGAAGAACAACCCCTAGAAGCCCCGACTACGGGCACTGCCGCCAACGCCATCATCAATAGTGGGCCACGTGAGGGCGGTGCCAACCCCATCCAGATCACCGTCGGCGCCAGGCGGAGGTCGCCGCGGCACTCCGGGCACGGCGGGAGCTCGAGAGCACGCAACTGTGGTCGCTCGACTCCTGAGACTCGCTAGGCTCAGGAGAGTCGCTAGACTCCTAGGAGTCATTCCTGCTGCTGGAGGAGCCATCGGCAGGACCCACTGCAGGCACTGCGCCCGTCGCCTCTCCTTGCTGACGGTCTCCTCCAGGGTAGCACTCCAGGTAGCGGCCTTCCTCGTTGAAGACCTTGAAGAACAGTGTGGAGGTGCGGTCATACTCTAAATGGATGGCGAGGGCCCCCTCCACGTGGCAGGTGAGGACGACCTCGCACCATCCGCGAGTCATGAAGACCTTTCCAGGGAGACGACCTCAACATCCGCTCGCGTGGCTAGACTACAGCACCCAGCGTGCTGCAGCCACAGTTTGAGCGCCCCCCGGTGGCATCTCTTCGGTGAAGAACTGCGGGAACCGGATCCACGTGCGCAGAGGCATCACTGCCCACAGCACGAACTCACACGAGGAGGCCTCGGTGTGGGTTCGCAAGACGGACGGCCCGCGGCCCCAGATTGGTCCCCGCGGCTCGCACGGCGTGGGACGCTGTGATACGTCTCCAACGTATCTATAATTTTTGATTGTTCCATGCTATTATATTACAATTTTTGGATGTTTAGTGGGCTTTAATATACCTTTTTATATTATTTTTGGGACTAACCTACTAACCAAAGGCCCGGTGCAAATTGCTGTTTTTTGCCTATTTCAGTGTTTCACAGAAAAGGAATATCAAACAGAATCCAAATGGAATGAAACCTTCAGGAGAGTTATTTTTGGAACAAACGTGATCCAGGAGAATTGGAGTTGATGTCAAGAAAGAAGCAAGGAGGTCACGAGGCAGGGAGGCGCGCCCCCACCCTCGTGGGCCCCTCGTAGCTCCAGCGACGTACTTCTTCCTCCTATATATACCCATATACCCTGAAAACATCCAGGAGCACCACGAAACCCTATTTCCATCGTTGCAACCTTCTGTACCCGTGAGATCCCATCTTGGGGCCTTTTCCGGCGCTCTGCCGGAGGGGGAATCGATCACGGAGGGCTTCTACATCAACACCATAGCCTCTCCGATGATGTGTGAGTAGTTTACCACAAACCTTCGGGTCCATAGTTATTAGCTATATGGCTTCTTCTCTACTTTGGATCTCAATACAAAGTTCTCCTCGATCTTCTTGGAGATCTAATCGATGTAACTCTTTTTGCGGTGTGTTTGCCGAGATCCGATGAATTGTGGGTTTATGATTTGATTATCTATGAATATTATTTGATTCTTCTCTGAATTCTTATATGCATGATTTGATATCTTTGCAAGTCTCTTCGACTTATCGGTTTAGTTTGGCCTACTAGATTGATCTTTCTTGCAATGGGAGAAGTGCTTAGCTTTGGGTTCAATCTTGTGGTGTCCTTTCCCAGTGACAGGAGGGGCAGCAAGGCATGTATTGTATTGTTGCCATCCAGGATAAAAAGATGGGGTTTATATCATATTGCTTGAGTTTATTTCGCTACATCATGTCATCTTGCCTAATGTGTTACTCTGTTCTTATGAACTTAATACTCTAGATGCATGCTGGATAGCGGTCGATCTGTGGAGTAATAGTAGTAGATGCAGAATTGTTTCGGTCTACTTGTCACGGACGTGATGCCTATATTCATGCTCATTGCCTTAGATATCAGCATAACTATGCGCTTTTCTATCAATTGCTCGGCACTAATTTGTTCAGCCACCGTAATACTTGCTATCTTGAGAGAAGCCACTAGGGAAACCTATGGCCCCCGGGTCTATCTTCCATCATATTATTTTCATATCAACTTGCTATTTCTATTACCGTTTATTCTGCAATCTTTATTTTCCAATCTATATCATAAAAATACCAAAAATATTTACCTTATTATCTTTATCAGATCTCACTCTCGTAAGTGACCGTGAAGGGATTGACAACCCCTTTATCGCGTTGGTTGCGAGGTTCTTATTTGTTTGTGCAGGTACGAGGGACTTGCGTGTAGTCTCCTATTGGATTGATACCTTGGTTCTTAAAAACTGAGGGAAATACTTACGCTACTCTGCTGCATCACCCTTTCCTCTTCAAGGTAAAACCAACACAAGCTCCAGAGGTAGCAAGAAGGATTTCTGGCGCCGTTTCCGGGGAGATCTACGCAGAAGTCAAGACATACCAACTACCCATCACAAACTCTTGTCCCTCGCATTACATTATTTGCCATTTACCTCTCGTTTTCCTCTCCCCTACTTCACCCTTGCCGTTTTATTCGCCTTCTTTTCCGTCCGCCTCTTTTTGCTTGCTTCTTGTTTGCTTGTGTGTTGGATTTATTGTTAGTCACGATGGCTCAAGCTAGTACTAAATTGTGTGGCTTCTCCAATACCAACCATAATGATTTTATTAGCACTCCGATTGCTCCTCTTATCGATGCTGAATCTTGTGAAATTAATACTGCTTTGTTGAATCTTGTCATGAAAGATCCGTTTTCTCGCCTTCCTAGTGAAGATGTCGCTACCCATCTAAACTGCTTTGTTGATTTATGTGATATGAAAAAGAATAAATATGTGGATAATGATACTGTTAAATTGAAGCCATTTCCGTCTTCACTTAGAAATCGTGCTAAAACTTGGTTTTCGTCTTTGCCAAAAAATAGTATTGATTCATGGAATAAGTGCAAAGATGCTTTTATCTCAAAGTATTTTCCCCTGCCTAAGATCATCTCTCTTAGAAACGATATCATGAATTTTAAGCAAATTGATCATGAGCATGTTTCACAATCTTAGGAGAGGATGAAATTAATGATACGTAATTGCCCTACTCATGGATTAAATTTATGGATGATCATACAATTTTTTTAAGCCGGATATAATTTTGCTTCTAGAAATCTTTTAGATTCGGCCGTGGGAGGCACTTTTATGGAAAATCACTTTAGGAGAAGCTACTAAACTCCTAGATAATATTATGGTTAATTATTCTCAATGGCACACCGAAAGATATACTAGTAAAAAGGTTCATGCTATAGAAGAAATTAATGTTTTGAGTGGTAAGATGGATGAACTTATGAAATTGTTTGCTAATAAGAGTGTTTATTCTGATCCTAATGATATGCATTTGTCTACCTTGATTGAGAATAATAATGAATCTATGGATGAGAATTTTGTTGGTAGGAACAATTTTGGTAACAACGGTTATAGAGGAAACTTTAATCCTAGGCCGTTTCCTAGTAATTCCTCTAATAATTATGGTAATTCCTACAACAACTCTTATGGAAATTTTAATAAGATGCCCTTTGATTTTGAGACTAGTGTTCAAGAATTTATGACTTCGCAAAAGAATTTCAATGTTTTGCTTGAATTTTTTTTTTGCCTAAGATTGATTAGTTGGCTAGGAACGTGGATAGAATTTCTCTTGATGTTGATTCTTTGAAACTTAGATCTATTCCATGTAAGCATGATATCAATGACTCTCTCAAAGCCATGAGAATTTCCATTGATGAGTGCAAAGAAAGAACCACTAGGATGCTTGCTAGAAAAGATTGCTTTATAAAAGCGTGTTCTTCTAGTTTTCACGATAATAAGGATGAAGATCTAAAAGTGATTAATGTGTCTCCTATTAAAATTTTGTTTTTCAATATGAATCTTGATAATGATGGGACTGGAGATGAGTCAACTTTAGCTAAAAGGCGTCCCAATGATTCGGAGTTTTTAGATCTTGATGCAAAAACTGGTAAAGGTGGGATTGAAGAGGTCAAAACTTTACATATCAATGAACCCACTATTTTGGATTTCATGGAATTTAATTATGATAATTGCACTTTGATAGATTGTATTTCCTTGTTGGAATCCGTGCTAAATTCTCCTCATGCTTATAGTCAAAATAAAGCTTTTACCAAACATATCGTTGATGCTTTAATGCAATCTTATGAAGAAAAGCTTGAATTAGAAGTTTCTATCCCTAGAAAACTTTATGATGAGTGGGAACCTACTATTAAAATTAAAAATCATGAATGCTATGCTTTATGTGATTTGGGTGCTAGTGTTTCCACGATTCCAAAAACTTTGTGTGATGTGTTAGGTTTTCGTGAATTTGATGATTGTTCTTTAAATTTGCATCTTGCGGATTCCACCATTAAGAAACCCATGGGACGGATTAATGATGTTCTTATTGTTTCAAATAGGAATTATGTGCCCATGGATTTCATTGTTCTTGATATAGATTGCAATCCTGCATGTCCTATTATTCCTGGTAGACCTTTCCTTAGAACGATTGGTGCAATTATTGATATGAAAGAAGGAAATATTAGATTTCAATTTCCATTAAGGAAGGGCATGGAACACTTACCTAGAAAGAAAATTAAATTGCCTTATGAATCTATTATGAGAGCCACTTACGGATTGCATACCAGAGATGACAATACCTAGATCTATTCTTGTTTTTTTGCCTAGCTAGGGGCGTTAAACGATAGCGCTTGTTGGGAGGCAACCCAATTTTATTTTCGTTTCTTGTTTTTTTGGGTTCTGTTTAGTAATAAATAATTCATCTTGCTTCTTTTTATATGTGGTTTTATGCTTTTAATTAGTGTTTGTGCCAAGTAGAACCTTTGGTAAGACTTGGGGGAAGTTTATGTGATCTTGCTGTAAAAAACAGAAACATTAGCGCTCAGGAGAATTGCTGCCATTTTTTACTGGAGAGTGCAATTAGGTTGATTGTTTTTGCATATGATCAATAGAAAAATTACTCACGTCCACCAACTTATTTCAGAACTTTTGGGGCTACAGAAGTATTCGAAACCTACAGATTACTACAAACTGTTCTGTTTTTGAAAGTTTCTCTTCTTTGTGTGTTGTTTGCTTATTTTGATGAATCTATGGCTAGTATCAGGGGGTATGAACCATAGATAAGTTGGAATACAGTAGGTTTAACACCAATATAAATAAATAATGAGTTCATCACAGTACCTTGAAGTGGTGGTTTGTTTTCTTATACTAACGGAGCTCATGAGATTTTCTGTTGAGTTTTGTGTTGTGAAGTTTTCAAGTTTTGGGTAAAGATTTGATGGATTTTGGAATAACAAGTGGCAAGAGCCTAAGATTGGGGTTACCGAAGGCACCCCAAGGTAAAATTCAAGGACTACCGAAAACCTAAGCTTGGGGATCCCCCAGAAGGCATCCCCTCTTTCGTCTTCGTCTATCGGTAACTTTACTTGAGGTTATATTTTTATTCACCACATGATATGTGTTTTGCTTGGAGCGTTTTGTATGATTTGAGTATTTGCTATTTAGTTCACCACAATAATAATTGCTGTACACAACTTTTGGAGAGACACACATGAATCAGAATTTATTAGAATACTCTATGTGCTTCACTTATATCTTTTGAGCTAGATACTTTTGCTCTATGTGCTTCACTTATATCTTTAAGAGCATGGTGGTGGTTTTATTTTATATAAATTATTGATCTCTCATTCTTCACTTATATCATTTTGAGAGTCCTCTAGAACAGCATGGTAATTTTCTTTGGCTATAAAATTAGTCCTAATATAATAGGCATCCAAGATGGGTATAATAAAAACTATCATAAAAAGTGCATTGAATACTATGAGAAGTTTGATATTTGATGATTGTTTTGAGATATGAAGATGGTGATATTAGAGTCATGCTAGCTGAGTAGTTGTGAATTTTATAAATACTTGTTCTAAAGTTTGTGATTCCCGTAGCATGCACGTATGGTGAACCATTATGTGAAGAAGTCGGAGCATGATTTATTTATTGATTGTCTTCCTTATGAGTGGCGGTCGGGGATGAGCGATGGTCTTTTCCTACCAATCTACCCCCCTAGGAGCATGCGCGTAGTACTTTGTTTCGATAACTAATAGATTTTTGCAATAAGTATGTGAGTTCTTTATGACTAATGTTGAGTCCATGGATTATACGCACTCTCACCCTTCCACCATTGCCAGCCTCTCTAGTACCACACAACTTTCGCCCATACCATAAACTCACCATATGCCTTCCTCAAAACAGCCACCATACCTACCTATTATGGCATTTCCATAGCCATTCCGATATATATTGCCATGCAACTTACCACCATTCCGTTCGTTATGACACGCTTCATCATTGTCATATTGTTTTGCATGATCATGTAGTTGACATCGTATTTGTGGCAAAGCCACCATTCATAATTTTTCATACATGTCACTCATGAGTCATTGTAGATCCAGGTACACCGCCGAAGCCATTCACATAGAGTCATAGTTTTTTTCTAACCATCGAGTTGTAATTTTTCGAGTTGTAAGTAAATAAAAGTGTGATGATCATCATTATTAGAGCATTGTCCCATGTGAGGAAAGGATGATGGAGACTATGATTCCCCCACAAGTCGGGTTGAGACTCCGTATGAAAAAAAGAGAAAGGCCAAAAAAAGATAAGGCCCCAAAAAAATGAGAGAAAAAGAGAGAAGGGACAATGTTACTATCTTGACCACACTTGTGCTTCAAAGTAGCAGCATCATCTTCATGATAGAGAGTCTCATATGTTGTCACTTTCATATACTAGTGGGAATTTTACATTATAGAACTTGGCTTGTATATTCCAATGATGGGCTTCCTCAAAATGCCCTAGGTCTTCGTGAGCAAGCAAGTTGGATGCACACCCACTTAGTTCTTTTGTTGAGCTTTCATACACTTATAGCTCTAGTGCATCCATTGCATGGCCATCCCTACTCACTCAAATTGATATCTATTGATGGGCATCTCCATAGCCCATTGATACGCCTAGTTGATGTGAGACTATCTTCTCCTTTTTGTCTTCTCCACAAGCACCATTCTATTCCACCTATAGTGCTATGTCCATGGCTCATGCTCATGTATTGCGTGAAGATTGAAAAAGTTTGAGAACATCAAAATTATGAAACAAATTCTTGGCTTGTCATTGGGGTTGTGCATGATTTAAATATTTTGTGTGGTGAAGATGGAGCATAGCCAGACTATATGATTTTGTAGGGATAACTCTCTTTGGCCATGTTATTTGGAGAAGACATGATTGCTTTGTTAGTATGCTTGCAGTATTATTATTTTTATGTCAATATTAAAATTTTGTCTTGAATCTTTCAGATCTGAACATTTATGCCACAATAAAGAAAATTACATTAAGAATTATGCTAGGTAGCATTCCACATCAAAAATTCTGTTTTTATCAATTACCTACTCGAGGACGAGCAGGAATTAAGCTTGGGGATGCTTGATACGTCTCCAAGGTATCTATAATTTTTGATTGTTCCATGCTATTATATTATCTGTTTTGGATGTTAAATGGGCTTCAATATACCTTTCATATTATTTTTGGGACTAACCTACTAACCAAATGCCCAGTGCAAATTGCTGTTTTTTGCCTATTTCAGTGTTTCACAGCAAAGGAATATCAAACGGAATCCAAACGGAATCAAACCTTCGGGAGAGTTATTTTTGGAACAAACGTGATCCATGAGACTTGGAGTTGACATCAAGAAAAAGTGAGGAGGCCACGAGGCAGGGAGGCGTGCCCCCACCCTCGTGGGCCCCTCGCAGCTCCACCGATAGGGATGGTAATGGGTCGGGTTTGGGGCTGGTGGAGCTGGTCCAAATCCAACCCATGACCCATCTTCCTACCCTCTGCCCATCCACCAAATTAGCCATGGGCACAACTTGTGCCCATGCCCAAACCCGCTAGATACCCACATACCCATGGAGCTCCATGGGCATAGAAAATTCAGCATGAAGCCTTCCCATATATCAAATTAACTCATCATCATTCACTCACAAATGACAACATAAACTACATGCATAAGTAGGCAACAAGTAATACGATGAGTCTGTAAGTGTGACATACCAGAGGTTGATTATGTAGCATATAGCTTATGGTACCAGTTGAATATTGCCTGCTATTTCCCATTGATTCGCTCTTTCTACTGTCACTGCCATATGGCCCCACATGTAATACGGGTATCCATTGGATATCCATGGAGCACAATCTATAACCGTGCCCAACCCGGTTGTTCGCGGGTATCCATATCCGTGGACCCATGGGCAGAAATGTGCCCCATACCCTTGCCCAACTGGGTCGGGTATCCATGGATATCCATATCCATGGATAAAATTGCCATCCCTATCCACCGACGTACTTCTTCCTCCTATATATACCCATATACCCCGAAAACATCCAGGAGCACCACAAAACCCTATTTCCACCGCCGCAACCTTATGTACCCGTGAGATCCCATCTTGGGGCCTTTTTCGGTGCTCTGCCGGAGGGGGAATCAATCACGGAGAGCTTCTACGTCAACACCATAGCATCTCCGATGATGTGTGAGTGGTTCACCATAGACCTTCAGATCCATAGTTATTAGCTAGATGGCTTCTTCTCTCTCTTTGGATCTCAATACAAAGTTCTCCTTGATCTTCTTGGAGATCTATTCGATGTAACTCTTTTTGCAGTGTGTTTGCCGAGATCCAATGAATTGTGGGTTTATGATTTGATTATATATGATTATTATTTGATTCTTCTCTGAATTCATATATGCGTGATTTGATATCTTTGCAAGTCTCTTCGAATTATCAGTTTAGTTTGGCCTACTAGATTGATGTTTCTTGCAATGGGAGAAGTGCTTAGCTTTGGGTTCGATCTTGCAGTCCTTTCCCAATGATAGCAGGGGCAAAAACGCACGTATTGTATTGTTGCCATCGAGGATAAAAAGATGGGGTTTATATCATATTGCTTGAGTTTATCCCTCTACATCATGTCATCTTGCCTAATGCGTTACTCTGTTCTTATGAACTTAATACTCTAGATGCATGCTAGATAGCGGTCGATGTGTGGAGTAATAGTAGTAGATGCAGCATCATTTTGCTCTACTTTCACTGACATGATGCCTATATTCATGATCATTGCCTTAGATATTAGCATAACTATGCGCTTTCTATCAATTGCTCGGCAGTAATTTGTTCACCCACCGTAATACTTGCTATCTTGAGAGAAGCCACTAGTGAAACCTATGGCCCCCGAGTCTATCTTCCATCATATTATTTTCATATCAACTTGCTATTTCTATTACCATTTAATTTACAATCTTTATTTTCCAATCTATATCATAAAAATACCAAAAATATTTATCTTATTATCTTTATCAGATCTCACTCTCGTAAGTGACTGTGAAGGCATTGACAACCCCTTTATCGCATTGGTTGAGAGGTTCTTATTTGTTTGTGCAGGTACGAGGGACTTGCGTGTAGTCTCCTACTAGATTGATACTTTGGTTCTAAAAAACTGAGGGAAATACTTACGCTACTATGATGCATCAGCCTTTCCTCTTCAAGGGTAAACCAACGCAAGCTCAAGAGGTAGCACGCTGCCACCTTCTTCCAAGCCTGGCGCCCGAGCATACAGAGGAAGTGGGAAGGGAAGACAGGGATTGGCCGCTCGTACCAGGGCCGCGTCACCTCCTGCCTTGCCCTGGCGTCGTGAGGGCAGGGGACATTTCTTCGGCGGAAGCAACTCGGGCTCCGCGAGGGGGGTCTTTCCCTTTTTCGCTGTGGATAACCTCCTGATCAGCGCCATGGATGTTTCGGCAGGATAGCAGGATGGAGGGACCAAGAGGAAGAAGAAAGAGTGGATTGCGGGAATACAGAGATGAGCATGGGGCCTCCGCCCCTTCCCTCATTTATAGCTAGGAGGAGGCCAACTGTCGGCCTCCACAGTCGCACGTAATGATGATTTTCCTCTGCATGTAGTGGAGTATTGATACGTCTCCAACGTATCTATAATTTTTGATAGCTCCATGCTATATTATCTACTGTTTTGGACTATATTGGGCTTTATTTTCCACGTTTATATTATTTTTGGGACTAACCTATTAACCGGAGGCCCAACCCAGAATTGCTGTTTTTTTGCCTATTTCAATGTTTCGAAGAAACATAATATCAAATGGAGTCCAAACGGAATAAAATCTTCGGGGACGTGATTTTCTCACCAAACGTGATCCAGGAGACTTGGACCCTACTTCAAGGAGTCAAAGAGGAGGTCACGAGGGTGGGGGCGCCCCCCTAGGGCGCGCCCCCCTGCCTCGTGGGCCCCTCGGTGCTCCTCCGACGTACTCCTTCCTCCTATATATACATACGTACCCCAAAACGATCATAACGGGAGCCAAAAACCTAATTCCACCGCCGCAACTTTCTGTATCCACGAGATCCCATCTTGGGGCTTGTTCCGGAGCTCCACCAGAAAAGGGCCGTCATCACGGAGGGCTTCTACATCATCATAGCCTCTCCAATGAAGTGTGTGTAGTTTACCTTAGAGCTTCGGGTCCATAGTAGCTAGATGGCTTATTCTCTCTCTTTGAATCTCAATACAAAGTTCTCCCCCTCTCTTGTGGAGATCTATTCGATGTAATCTTCTTTTTGCGGTGTGTTTGTTGAGACTGATGAATTGTGGGTTTATGATTAAGTCTATCTATGAATAATATTTGAATCTTCTCTGAATTCTTTTATGTATGATTGGTTATCTTTGCAAGTCTCTTTGAATTATCCGTTTGGTTTGGCCAACTAGATTGGTAGTTCTTGCCATGGGAGAAGTGCTCAGCATTGGGTTCGATCCTGTGGTGTCCTTTCCCAGTGACATAAGGGGCAACAAGGAACGTATTGCATTGTTGCCATCGAGGATAACAAGATGGGGTTTATTTCATATTTCATGAATTTATCTCTCTACATCATGTCATCTTGCTTAAGGCATTACTCTATTTTTAACTTAATACTCTAGATACATGCTGGATAGCGGTCGATGAGTGGAGTAATAGTAGTCGATGCAGAATCATTTCAGTCTACTTGTCACGGACGTGATGCCTATATACATGATCATGCCTAGATATTCTCATAACTATGCTCAATTCTGTCAATTGCTCAACAGTAATTTGTTCACCCACCATAGAATACTTATGCTCTTGAGAGAAGCCACTAGTGAAACCTATGGCCCCCGGATCTATTCTCATCATATCAATCTCCATCACTTTAATCTTGCTTTGCTTTTTTACTTTGCCTTTACTTTTTACTTTGCATATTTATACCAAAAATACCAAAAATATTATATCTATCAGATCTCACTCTCGTAAGTGACCGTGAAGGGATTGACAACCCCTAATCGCGTTGGTTGCGAGTAGCTATCGTTTTGTGCAGGTATGAGGGACTTGAGCGTGGCCTCCTACTGGATTGATACCTTGGTTCTAAAAAACTGAGGGAAATACTTACGCTACTCTGCTGCATCATCCCTTCCTCTTCGGGGAAAACCAACGCAAGCTCAAGACGTAGCAAGAAGGATTTCTGGCGCCGTTGCCGGGGAGTCTACGCAAAAAGTCAACATAACAAGTACCCATCACAATCCCTATCTCTCGCATTACATTATTTGCCATTTGCCTCTCGTTTTCCTCTCCCCCACTTCACCCTTGCCGTTTTATTCGCCCTCTCTCTATCCTCCCTCTCTATTTGCCTCTTTTGCCCGGTTGCTCTTGTTTGCTTGTGTGCTAGTTTGTTTGCTTATCGCCATGGCTAGTCTCATATCTTTCCTGTTGTCTCCCGAGAGTGAAGTTCTAAATTTTAAACAAAGGGAGGGAGAAAATCTAAAATATGCTTGGTATAGAATTTGCAATGCTCAAAATAGATCTACCAGGAAGCAATCTACCTTAGTTCTTCTCCGCAATTTTTATGTAGGTGTTAATCCTTGGTATAGATATATCCTCGATACCATTACCAGAGGGAACTTCTTGGGTAGCCATACTTTTGATTCTTATAATGCTACGCTAAATTTAATTGGCTCACCACCTCTTTTGGTTAATGGAACCATGTTAACTTTGGAGCATTGTCGGTATACTAGAGTAGGGGTACCCTAGTATCCCGAACTCGTGCACGGACAGTTGCAGCGCCCCGCGGCAAGGCTTGCCGGGTGACCGCCAAGACCCTCCGCGGTTCCCTTGAAGACCATTCAAGAACAAAATACTCAAACCAAGGCCCCGGCAAGAGGAGCTTGCCGGGAAGGCCAACCAAGGCCCCGGCGAGAGGACCTTGCCGGGAAGAGACAAGACCCCGGCAAGAGGAGCTTGCCGGGAAGGCCACCCAAGGCATACCAAGAAAGCTCCCTGCGTCCCGGCAAGATCCGGCGAGCGACAAGCTTCCGGATGCGACAAGACGACGGCCACGGCAAGGAGCTTGCCGCGGGAAACCCCCACTTCGTGCCCGCGCTCCAGCACACCTGCTAACGTGTCGCTCTAGGACTCTCCCAAGCACACGTGGCAGGAGGCCGTGCAGCTAGGGGTACGTGGTGGCAAGCGGAGATGAAGAGAAGCCCATCGTGGCAAACAGTGGCGCTGCTAACGGTCACCTTTTGTACTGTTTAGGAGACTCAGACAGGCATTTAATGCCCTTGTCCCCTGCCGTCAGAGTTAGGTAGGGTGCACTGTATCCACAATAGCGGTAGCTGCACCTACCGCATCCTTTTCCATTTTTACCCTTCTAGTCTACGTTGCCACCTGTCGGTGACCCCTTGAAAGTATAAAAGGAGGCCCAGGCGCAACGTAGAGGAGGTTCGGCCGGTTCGGCTCATTCGAAACACCAGAGACACTCCCACGCTCAGTCTGGTAGCATCGATCGCTCCTGAGCAAAGATTCAATACACACAAACAAGCAGCAGTAGGGTTTTACGCATCCGTGCGGCCCGAAGCTGGGTAAAATCGCCCGCGTGTACTGCCTCGATCCGCTCTTTGTGCGCTCTCCGCCTCCCACCGAACCGAAAGGGGCCCTGTCCCCATAGGTGTTGGTGGATCAGTCCCGCCGACATCTTTGGCGCGCCAGGTAGGGGGCGTCGAGATTGTGCGAACCCGATCCGGCGTGCACGCAAGCTAAATCTTCATCGTCTTCATCGACATGCCACCGAAGAAGAAGGATTCGGAGGCAGCTGTTCCGTCTGCGTTGCTTCCACCGCCTCCGGAGCAAACGGGTGGTGGAGTGGACGCCGGCGGAGGAATGGGCGTCGACGAGGGTGCCCACAATGCTGCCAAGTCCAAGGACAAGGCGGCACAGACCTCGGCGTCCATGCGAGCACCGCGCCCCTGTCAGGAGGCGCAGGACCAGCAGCGTCATAGCGTTCACAGTGCCATACGTCCGCTGACCCAAGATCAAGCTGGTGGTTCGCGTGGCGTTCAAGACCAGCATGCACACCAGCATGCTGGCCCCAGCGAGGTGCGGTCACCGGGACGGGACGCTGCTCCTTCTAACTTGGTTAGGAGTCCGAGCACGCCCCTCTCCTCGCACCGTTCACCTCCGCCGCCTACCACCCCAGCAGAAGCCTTGGCGCGGGCCCAGCTGCTCCTGGACTATCCTCCGACGGCGGACAAGACCGACGAATGAAGGGCCACTATCCAGAGCCTCATCGGCTTCGCCAACGGCGACACTGCGCGGCGACCAAGCACCTCGCTGCCACGGTAGGACAGCCGGACGCGAGCCGATGGCAACAAGTCTGAGGGAGGTGCGACTTCCATGCACTCTCCACTACGAAGGCCAAAATCGCCGACTCGCCGGGTCCACCTCAACAGCGGCTCCACCGCGTCGTCGGACCCACGAGCTCGTCACGACCAGTGCCAAGTTCTCCATGAACGACAACAAGAAGACGCTCGAACCCGCATCGAGCGCCGAAGAGAAGCGCGACGTCAATCCGACAAGCGCGCTGGGCTCTCTGTTGACATGCATGCACCAGGGGAACCAGGCGATCTGCCGTACGCGGTAGGTTGTCCTGCGTTCACCCGTGAGCTGCGGCAAGTCCAGTGGCCCAGCACAAAGAATTTCAAGCCAGACGTCCCGGAGAAGTACGACGGCAGGACGCATCCGTCGGAGTTCCTCAGCATCTACACCATTGCGGTGCAGGCTGCCGGGGGGCGAGATGACAAGATCCTTGCCAACTACTTCCCGCTGGTGCTCAAGCCCAATGTCAGATCCTGGCTCATGCACTTGCCGGACAACTCCATATCCTCCCGGGCTGATTTGTGCCATCAGTTTGTCGGCGCCTTTACAGGCGGCCACAAGCCACATGGCCAAGAGAGCGATCTTCATCTGCTCGCCTAGAAGGAAGGAGAGCCATTGCACAAGTACATTCAGAGATTCAGCCGTGTACAGCATAACATCCCAGACGTCCACCCCGCCGCGATCATCAGCGCGTTCCATCAGAACGTGCGAAACCGAAGGATGAGGGAGGAGATGACGATGTGTAAGATCAGAGACGTCAGCGAGCTTTACGCCCTGGCTGACAAGTGTGCACGCACTGAAGAGGGGAGGAGGCTCCCCGGAGAGAGTACAGGAGCAGGAGGATCTGACAGTGAGGATGCCGCCCCGGCAAGGAAAGGCTGGCGGCGGAACAACAGAAGGAATAAGGGTAAGGAAGTGCTAGCTGTCGAGCAGACCGGCAACGGAGGTGGCGCCAAGGAAGCTAAGGCTGGTGGCTCCGACAAGGAGGCCCATCCTGTGGCGGCCGCCGACAAGCAGGACAGCTCCGGCAGACAGTATTGCAAGATTCACCGCACCAAGGGTCACGATCTCCAGAACAGCAAGAAGGTTGAACAGCTTGCCGAGCAGCAGAAAGCTGAATACGAGCGACGCGACAAAGAGAAGGCCCAGGAAGGAACTGGTGGATCCGGCAAGAAACGCCCCGGCCGGGGAGGACGCCGCGGCAAGGCCAAACATCGGCTAGGAGACAGACCTCCCCGCGGCCGCGACAAGGATGAAGATGACGACGATGACGAAGACGTGGATGATGATGAGGCCGATGAGCAGGAATTTCAGAAAGCCACAGAGGTCCTGTGCGTTGACGGTGGCGCCTCTCTGCATACATCGCACCGCCAGCTCAAGCAGTGGATGCAGGAAGTAAATGCAGCGGAGCCATCCATAGAGTCACGCAAGCCCCTGAAATGGTCCAGCACGCCTATCATCTTCGACATTGGGGATCACCCTGATCGCGTAACTGCGGTCGGGTGCTTGCCGATGTTGGTTTCACCAACCATCCGCAACCTCAAGGTCACAAAGATGCTAGTTGACGGCGGGGCCGGCTTGAATCTCATCTCCTCCGTGGTCCTTCACAAACTCCAGATCCCTGACAGCGAGCTCGAAGAGACCGGCACATTCCAAGGAATCAACCCGGGAAGGAGCAAGCCGAAAGGGAAGATCATGCTGCCGGTCACATTTGGCAGCGAGCTGAATTTCAGAACTGAGAGGGTCACATTTGACGTTGCCGATTTTCCATTGCCCTACAATGGGATCCTTGGCCGTCCAGCGCTCGCCAAGTTTATGGCAGCCTCTCACTATGCATACAACATGCTCAAAATGCCAGGCCCGATAAGTGTCATCTCTGTCCCCAGCGACAAGAAGGATGCCCTTATCTGCGCCGACAAGATCTACCGGGAAGCAGCAGCCGCAACTGATCACCACACGCTTGCCGCTGAAGCTCCCGGGGGGGAGAAGAAGGCCAAGTCCGGCAAGAGCTCTGATGCCCACTCTAGCAAGCGCACCTCTTCGGAGTGCTGCGCTACCGTCGAGGACGCACCATCGAGCTCCACCGGCAAGTGCAAGAAGACGATGGCGGCTCCACCCGAGACCAAGAAGGTGTCCGCCAAGGAGGACGGCACTGGTGGTACCTTCACCATCAGTGCCACGCTTGACCCCAAATAGGAAAGCACGCTCATTGCTTTCCTGCGGGCGAATGTCGACGTGTTTGCATGGCAACCGTCAGATATCCCCGGTGTTCCCAGGAAAGTAATCGAGCACCACCTTGCCGTCTGTCCTCAGGCGCGGCCCGTCAAGCAGAGAGTCAGGAAGCAGGCAGTGGAGCGCCAAGAGTTCATTGCAGAAGAGATCAGGAAATTGGAAGCAGCAGGCCTTGTCAGAGGAGTGCTCCATCCCACGTGGTTGGCCAATCCTGTAGTCGTGCGCAAGGCAAACGGGAAATGGAGGCTTTGTATAGACTTCACTGATATCAATAAAGCTTGTCCCAAAGATCTATTTTCCTTGCCGCGCATTGACCAGATTGTTGACTCCACAGCTGGATGTGATTTGCTTTCATTTCTTGATGCGTATTCAGGATACCATCAAATCTTCATGGCAGAAGAGGATGAGGAGAAAACCGCATTTATCACCCCTTGTGGCACATACTGTTTTGTACGGATGCCCTTTGGGTTGAAGAATGCTGGTTCAACATTTGCAAGGGTAGTCCATGTCGCTTTTGAGACACAGATACACAGAAATGTGGAAGCCTACATGGATGATATAGTGGTCAAGAGCAAGGACAAGGCTACCCTGATCCAAGATTTAGAAGAAACTTTTGCAAATCTGCGCAAGATCAACCTCAAGCTCAACCCCGAGAAGTGCGTGTTTGGAGTCCCTTCCGGCAAGCTTCTCGGGTTCTTTGTGTCTCAGCGGGGAATTGAAGCCAACCCCGACAAGATTAAGGCCATCGAGCAGATTGAAGCACCGAAGCGCGTCAAGGATGTGCGAAGGCTTGCCGGTTGCGTGGATGCTCTCAGCAGGTTTATCTCTAAGTCTGCTGAGCGCGCCCTGCCGTTTTTCAAAATATTGAAAAAGGCAGGTCCAATGAAATGGATTCCGGAAGCGGAGGCTGCGCTGCAGGACTTGGAGAGGTACCTGTCCTCCACTCCAATACTTGTCGCACCTAAGCCACAAGAGAAGTTGCTGCTGTACCTAGCGGCAACCAATCAAGTGGTTAGTGCTGCGTTAGTAGCAGAGAGGGAGGCGGACGATGAGCCAGCAACCGCGGCAAGTGAATCCAGCGACAAGCAGGGGGCTTCTCCGACAAGCACTGGTCCGGCAAGCTCTGGTCCCGACAAAGATGGATCTGCGCAGACGTGCAAGGACGTGCAGAATAAGATGGTGCAGCGCCCAGTTTACTTTGTCAGCTCCCTTCTCCAGGGGGCTAGGTCGAGGTACTCTGGTGTGCAAAAATTGCTTTTCGGCCTTCTCATGGCCTCGAGAAAGCTACGCCATTACTTCCAGGCACACGAGATCACAGTTGTCACTCGCTTCCCGCTGAAGAGGATACTGCAGAATCCAGAAGCAACAGGCAGGATTGTTGAGTGGGCATTGGAACTGTCAAGCTTTGGCCTCAAGTTTGAGAGCACCGCAACAGTCCAAAGCAGGGCATTGGCAGAGTTCATAGCAGAGTGGACGCCAACTCCAGATGAAGAAATTCCAGAGACGAGCATCCCCGTCAAGGAGACAAGCAAAGAGTGGTTGATGTACTTTGATGGTGCCTTCTCGCTGCAAGGCGCCGGTGCTGGCGTGCTGCTTATCGCACCCACCGGAGAGCACCTCAAGTATGTAGTCCAGATGCACTTTCCCAAAGAGCAAGCAACCAACAATACTGCAGAGTATGAAGGATTGCTTGCCGGTCTCAGAATCGCAGCCGACCTTGGGATCAAGAAGCTCATTATCAGGGGTGACTCACAGCTTGTCGTCCGCCAAGTGAACAAGAACTACCAGAGTCCGTTGATGGAATCATATGTTGATGAAGTGAGGAAGCTAGAAGAGCGCTTTGACGGCCTACAAATGGAGCATATCCCAAGAGCTCAGAATGACATTGCTGATGGCCTGTCAAAATGGGCTGCAATAAAGTTGCCTGTGGAACCAGGGATCTTTGTGCTCAAGCTGACTCAACCTTCCGTGACACCATCAACTGGACAGAATAAGAAGAGGAAGTTGGTTTTTGGTGACTACTTTTCGGCAGAGCTCCCCGAAGCCGCCGCCAAGAAAGTCCCCAAGATCAACACCAAGGATGCTGAGGGGCAGTCTGCTCCGGCAAACCTTATGGTTTGTTCCGTCGAGGCAAACGCTCCTGACAAGTTCTGCTCCGGCAAGCTTGCCGGGGAATATCACGCTCCGGCAGAACCGCAGGTTCTTGCCGTAGAAGCGGATGTTCCCGCAGCAACAGATATGCCTTCAGTCCTTGTTGTCGAGCCGCAAGCTCCAGCATGGGCGCAGCAGATTGTCCGTTTCCTTCAGACAGGAGAGCTTCCCGAAGAGCAAGAAGAAGCTGAAAAAGTAGCCCGGCAGTCAAGTATGTACAAGTTTGTCGACAGCACACTGTACAGAATAAGACTCAACGGTGTGAAATTGAAGTGCATTCGCCGGGAAGATGGACAACATCTGTTGGCAGAGATACATGGAGGCATATGTGGTCACCACATTGGCGCAAGAGCACTTGTCGGCAAAGCATTCCGACAAGGCTTCTTCTGGCCGACAGCCCTCCAGGATGCAACTGCACAAGTAACCAAGTGTGAAGCGTGCCAGTTCCATTCCAAACAGATACACCAGCCAGCTCAAGCTCTCCAGACGATCCCTTTATCCTGGCCATTTTCGGTCTGGGGGCTCGACATCCTCGGCCTCTTCCCCTGAGCTGTCGGGGGCTTTGAGTTCTTGTACGTTGCAATCGACAAGTTCACAAAGTGGCCGGAAGTGGAACCAGTGAGGAAGGTGACAGCACAGTCAGCAGTCAAGTTCTTCAGGTCGATTGTTTGCCGTTTCGGGATCCCGAACAGGATCATCACCGACAACGGCACACAATTTACGAGCCGCACCTTCATGCAGTACGTCCAAGATCTTGGCGCCAAGGTCTGCTTCGCTTCTGTTGCTCACCCGAGAAGCAACGGTCAAGCGGAGAGGGCAAACGCTGAAGTGCTGCGAGGCCTCAAGACCAGAACTTTCGACAGGCTGCACAAGTGTGGAAGAAACTGGATCGAGGAGCTGCCGGTGGTTCTTTGGTCGATCAGGACGACGCCAAATCGAGCCACTGGCCAGACACCCTTCGCTCTAGTCTATGGAGCGGAGGCAGTTCTCCCCACGGAACTCGTATACGGGTCACCTCGAGTGCTCGCTTATGATGAGCTCGAGCAAGAGCAGCTGCGGCAAGATGACGCGCTGCTCCTTGAGGAAGACCGTCTCCAGGCAGCTGTGCGAGCCGCTCGCTACCAGCATGCTCTGCGCCGCTACCATAGCCGCAGAGTCAATGCCAGGAGTCTCGAGGAAGGCGACCTTGTTCTTCGGCGCGTTCAGTCGGCCAAGAATTCCAACAAGTTGACGCCGAAGTGGGAAGGCCCTTATTGGGTGAAACGAGTCACTAGGCCCGGCGCTGTCCGCCTTGAGATCGAAGATGGCATTCCGGTGAGCAACTCCTGGAACATTGAACATCTTCATAAGTTTTACCCGTAAGGCGCGGTTGCCGGAAGCTTTTCCGGCAACCACCTTTTGTACAAGTCTTGCCGCTGTTGCATGTAATCCTTTGTACAAAGCCGGGCGCAGACCCCGTGCACCAGTAAAGTTCATGTGCCCTGCACATCTTCTCAGTTTTTTATGCTATAATCCTTTTTCGCATATATTATCTGACACTTTGTGCAGCACTAGACCCCGGTAGGCAACAACGAGCCCAAGGCTCCATATCATTACTTTATTTCTCTGTTTCTTTCTCAAAAGAAGGAAGGTTCCCTCGCCCACAAGGTTTACCGGGGGGGGGGGGAGGAGAAGATAATGGTGTGGACCAGGCCGTTCAAGAAGGTTTCTCCTTGCCGGGAAGCAGACGACAAAAAAAGCTAAGTTGCTAAAGCTTGAGCAATCAGTTTTTTAAGTTTTTGAGTTATTTTCCTTGAACAACCGTGCTTTGTATGGAAAACCTGTGCACAGAGGAACCAATTCGCAGCTAGCTGTGCCCTTACTTTGTTTCGAGTCCGCTCAACAACTTAAGTGAGCTGCTAGCGCCCTTACTTTGCTTCGAGTCCGCTCAGCAACTTAAGTGAGCCGCTAGCGCCCTTACTTTGTTTCGAGTCCGCTCAACAACTTAAGTGAGATGCAACTAGTTGCGACAAGGTTGCTTGTCGGTAGCGACCCCGCCAGCAGGCTGCTGAAGTTCCGCACTCGGCACTCGCGGCAAGGGTGCCTGCACCGGCAAGTTTCCCTAGAAAGCGTAGGGCAGGACCATACAAAGCCAAGAGTCGAGTAAAGGAAGTAACACAACATTTTTTTTGCCTAAGATAGAGTTATATTACAAAAATAACTTGTCGCGCCTCTAATAAAGTGTTCCTATGACATGGCTGGCAGCGACAAGGAAAGAAGAAAACGGACGGCCTAATCTACGCGGCCGCCGTCAACCCTTTTGACCTCGTTCACCCTGTCCACAATGGGTGCGACGAGGGCCTTAAGTGCGTCAAGATCAGCGTCCGCCGGCAGCTTCTTGAGGACGTTGGTGAGGTTGAGGCCCGGATTGCAGAAGGCCACCTTCACCAGCACCTTCTCCAGAACTCCGGCACAAATCGAGCGTGACTCGTCGGCCAACTGCTTTGGGATCCGTTCCCGGAGTTGCTGGAGCGCCGCTGCCACGCCTTTGAAGAACAGAGTGAGCTTGGCGCTGGGTTGGAGGTTCTCGTCGGAGGAGTACCCGAAGCCTTCCACCCCCAATTGCACCAGCTCCTCTTCGATAACTGCAACAATGTTCACGAGGCCCTCCATCCAGAGCTCCACAGTATCTCTGAGAAGATTCTAGGTTTCGGCGGCCCTCGCTAGCAGCGCCTTGTTGGCCTCGATGTCCTTATTCAAGTCTGCCTCCCGTTTTCTGGCGCTGTCCAATGTCTCCGTCAAGGTGGCCAGTTTCAGCGTCAGATCGGCGTTGGAATCCTTGGCGGCGCTCAATTCCTTGCCCCTCTCGGCGAGTCGGCCCTGCAGCTCACCGTGGGCAAGGGCGTCCTTCTCGCGCTCTAGCTTGAGCGCGGCAAGCTCTTCACCACCAACCTTCAGATCAGCTTCTAGCTGCGCCACCTTTGCCTCCCATTCTTTCTTGGCGGCCTCGGCAGCTGCAGCCGCATCCTTTGCCTCTTGGAGCGTCCCGCCAAGTGCCCGTTCGCGCGCGGCAAGCTCCTCTTCGTGGCTGTCGAGGTTCACTTTCCGCTGAGTCAGCTCGCCTTCTCGCGCATACAGCTTCTCGCCGGTGAGCCGCTGCTGCTCTTTGGCCTCAGCTTTCTCGAGGAGGAAGGCCTTCCTCTCCTCAGCAAGCTGCTCCCGCTCCTCCGCCAAGGCCCGGAGAGTTTCTTGGCAAAGACCCCGGAGCTCCTCCGCGCGCTTCTCTATGTCCACGCTCGCCCTCGCGACAAGCGCTTCCCGGGACTCCAACTTGACCTGGCGGGCGCGGTAGAGCGCCAGCAGCCTCTGTAGCAGCCGCTCCTCCTCAGGCTCGCCGCTGCTGCTTCCCGGCGCGTCGACGATCGACAACCCGGCGGAGGCAAGCACCTCCCCATCCAGAGCTTCTCCTTCCACCGGCACCCTGGAGCTCGACGTCCAGGGGAGCTTGATGAAGATGCCCTCGCCAGCCTTCAGATAGGCGCCGGGCTGGGGCTCCTCGAAGCCTAACGCTGCGGCAGCGGCGGAGGGATCGGCGGTCGGTGCAGCGCCTGACGCTCCTGCGGCCTCAGGGCCGTCAGTGCGATCGCCAGATCCCCCGCCAGCTTCTTCGGCAGCAGTCTTGGCGGCCTCTTCGCCGGCGGGCACGTCAGCGCCGGCTCCTTCTTCGATGGCCGCGACATCATCAGTATTGCCGCACGCGTCCTCCTCGCTGCCCGCCTCGGTCTCCATCGGATCCATGGAGGGTGGGTCTGACGACCAAAGAAGAAGGAGAAATCAAACAAGTGTTCGAGAAGAGAAATCAGCAGAAGACTACAAGGAAAGTTTCGGGCAAGAAGGGCTACCTGTGCTAGGATCTGCCGTCGTGACCTCCACCACCGGCGGATCGTTAGCGCTGTCCCTTGCCGGAGACTCCTCCCTTGCCGGAGGCTCCTCCCTTACCGGAGGACGCTCCCTTGCCGGGGAGTCCGCCCTTGGCGGCGTAGTCGAAGCAGACGATGAGTCGGAGGAGATCACCACGCCCTCCTGATCAAGCTGTTCTGCTCCTGCACAAACAAACTAGTGATCAGATGTCAACAAAGGAAAAGAGCAACCACGCGCACCCAGAAGCAGAAAGTAAACCATATGCTTATGCTGGGGGCTGCGCTGGGGGCTGCTCTGCGAAGTGATGGCCAGATCCGGCAGGGTGGTCTCGGGCGCGCCTCCTGTCATCGCAGTGGGCTCGTCCTCGATGACCACCACCTGAGCCTTGGCCCTCTTCGCCGCCCTCTAGGCCAGAGTCCTGAAAAGGGAGAGTCCAGGATGGGTCAGATCAGATGCAAGATAACACCAGCAAGCTGAAGAACTACAAGAACAACAAGGGAATCTTACTCTTCTTCCTCTTCCTCGTCGGAGCTGAGCGTGGAGAGGTCGAAGTTCGGCCCACCTCCGGCACGACGAGGTGGAGGGGTGGGATCCCTTGGCCGCTTGGCGGGGGCTGCGGCGCCAGCCCGAGACGACCCCGCTTCAGTAGTCGCTGCGGCAGGAGGCGCTCCCGCGGCAACCGTACTTGCCGCGGTAGAGCGCGTCGCGCGACGCTGCGGCTGTTGGCCCACTTGCCGCCCTGCTACGTCGCTAACCCTGCGGAGGCGCCTTCTTGGCTGCGCTGCGGGCCCTGCTCGCGGCAAGCTCCTCGGAGATGGCGGGCTGTCGTGGTTCTAAGTCTGACAGTAGAGTGGGGGGTAGGTATGGAGAGGCAAGGTCCTAGCTATGGAGAGGTTGTAAACACAAGAGATGTACGAGTTCAGGCCCTTCTCAGAGGAAGTAAAAGCCCTACGTCTCGGAGCCGGGAGGCGGTCGAGTGGATTATGTGTATATGAGTTACAGAGTGCCGAACCCTTCTACCTGTGGAGGGGGGTGGCTTATATAGAGTGCGCCAGGACCCCAGCCAGCCCACGTAGGAGAGGGTTTAAGGTGCGTTAAGTTTGGGGCGTTACTGGTAATGCCCCACATAAAGTGTCTTTACTATCATAAAGTCTACTTAATTACAGACCGTTGCAGTGCAGAGTGCCTCTTGACCTTCTGGTGGTCGAGTGAGCCTTCGTGGTCGAGTCCTTCAAGTCAGTCGAGTGAGTCCCTCGTAGGTCGACTGGAAGGTGATCTTTTCTAAGGATGTCCCTGGGCAAGGTACTTAGATCAGGTCTGTGACCCTACCCTAGGTTCATGACTCCATCATTAGCCCCCGAATGGATTGAGGCTTGAGTGATGAAGGAGTTGATGTTGTTTCCGATTAGCCTTCGCATGCTAGTCGTGCGTTGCTTTGAACCAAAAAATCTCTTTGTTGATAGTGAGCAACTTTTCTTCAGTCGACTCGATCCATTCTTTTTCTTCGTCGAGTGATCTTTCGGACTTCGCTGATTTCCGAGCGACGGATCGCTGGAAATCCCGCGTCTGGCAGACTGATCTGCCGTTCGCGGATTCCGCGGGATACGGAATTTGGGGGAGCGTGCGAAGCGGAGCGGTCTGCGGCGCTCGGATGGGACGGGGCATAGACGCCTCGATCCCCGCGCCGCTTTTTTCGCCACGTATCATGCTCGCGCAACTGTTTCAGGATATGATTAGATCGACCGGGCCCACCTGTCATCCACTCGGAAGGGATCTTATAAATGCGCCCGGCGAGGGTTTCTTGAACAGTGCCTCAGCATTCTCTCTCTGCTCCCTTCGTCTCCGCCCAACGCGCTCGCTCTCGCCTCCACACAACTTCTCCTCGCGCATCTCGCCGATAGCCATGGTCAAGGAGAAGACGGCGGCGCCGGAACGCGCGAAGAAGGCGTCGGCGACGGAGAAGGCGAAGGGGAGATCCACCAGCCGCGGCGGGTCTTCGTCTAGATCTCGCCTGCCGAAAGGCTGGGTCCAGGGAGATTGGATCCAGTCGACCATCATGGAGAAGGATCTCCTCGACATGGCCAACGAGGGCCTGATCCCTCATGGAGCTGCGAGGCTTCCGAGGAAAGAGTGGCAGCCCTAGCCAGAAGAGGGTGAGTGCGTGCTTCTGGCTACCCATGTCGACCGCGGATTCTCTTTGCCGCCGAGCATTTTCTTTCGTGGTTTCTTGAACTTCTTTGGAGCGCAACTCCACCACTTCACCCCGAATTCTATTGCTTATCTTGCCACGTTCGTGTCCATGTGTGAGAGCTTTCTGGGTTATCGACCGCATTGGGGCTTGTTCAAGCACATATTCACGTGTCGCTCTCAGACCGTGAAGAAGGCGAGCCCAGGCGACGAAAAAACCTGAGTTGTCCAAATGTGTGGGGGTCTGGGGATCCAGGTGAGGAGCAAGAGCACCTTCCCAGCCATGACATTTCCCGAGTCAGTCAGAGGCTGGCAATCGACCTGGTTCTACTGCCAGGATCAGTCGACGCCGGGACAGTCGAGTGGACTCCCTCAATTCACCATGGACCAAGTGAACAAGCCCTCCTCTCTGAAGGTGATTCCGGAGGAGAAAGCTGACGTGAAGATGCTGATGGAGCGTGTAGTTCAGTTGGTTCGGGATGAAGTGACGGGTATGGATCTCCTAGAGGTTTTCCTTAGGCGTCGTATCCAGCCTCTTCAATTCCGGAGCCATTGCATGTGGCTGTACTGCGGGACTGAGGATGTGACTCGGGTCAATCCAGAAACAGTTGACGATGCCACTCTGGAAAGGTGGATGGCCGCTGTTACTGGGAACAAGGATAACCCTCGCGGAGCCAGAAGGATTCCTCCACTCGACTGCCACAGTGATCCAAACAAGGTATGTCTGCTCTACTTCCCATTGTATTCTCGTCATATTTATTTCTGTTTTCCCTGCCGATCGGTCGACTGATCTTTGTCTGGATGTCTATCAGGCCCTCACTGAGCTGTACTCGATGCCCAACGGAGCGCAAGCTCCGACTGAGGAGGGAGAAGCGAGCGGGGGCGAGAGCGAGGAGGAGGAGTGGGACTCGGACGCTGCTGAGGATGATGATGATGACGATGACACTGATGACGATAATGATGATGTTGATGAGGACGAGGAAGAGGAGGAGGAGGAGGTTGCACCACCGCGCTCGGAAAGGCGGTCGAAGCTTGTCCATGACCCTGCGACTGAACGTGGCAAGGGGGTTGCGACTGTCACTCAGTCGACCAAGCGCCCTCGGACCACCTCTCCGGCGCCGACTGAAAAGGCGTCGAAGCAGCCCAGGGCGGCCCCGTCAAAGCCGACCAAGCACCTGCCGAAGATGAAGGTGTCCATCCCCACCATATCAGGGTAATCATGTTGCTTAAGTCTTCTTGTTTTGCGTGAACTTTATCTCTGGTTGGCGCTGGAGTTAGTCGACTGACTCTTTTGAGTTGCAGTGCTGCTACTTCTGAGACCTCAGCCCGGGCTGACGATCATGAGATGGAGGACGCAGCAACCTCAAAACCTGGTACTATACTCTTAACCCCGTTTCTAGTCGACTGACTCATGATCTCTAATTCTGATTCTTTTCTGTAGCTCCATCCAATGTTGTTATCACTCTCCCTGATGATGATGAAGATGAGGAGCCGCTGAAGCACAGAATGAGGAGGAAAGCGTCTGCCAGCAGGGTGCCCCAGGACGTGACGGTGCCTGAGACTCTGGTCGCGGAGGAGGAGAACACCACTCGACACACTATGTCCTTCGCAGATCCGCTGACGAGTGCTCCGCAACCCTCCCTCTTCACGACGCACCACGTCCCAGAGGACCAAGCTGGCGCCGCGAAGGAGGCGATACGCCAGGCAGGTATCATGATGGAGCAGTTGAAGACCATCCAGGATGCGAGCCAGGCAGCTTACGACGCCAGTTCCGCCCTTCAAAGGAATGTTCAGGTCAGTCGACCACCACTTGTTCTGTTAGGATATGCTATCAAAAAACTTTTCTTTCCAGAATTTATAGTAGTCACCCACTGGGTGTGTCAATTTAAACTCCGTGTTAGCGGGGGCACACTGAGTGCACCCGCTGGGTGTAGTCCCCAAGGCTAAGGTCGACTGCTGGCAGTCGGCCTTAGGCTTTATAATTTCAGTCTCTCCGTCATTCGACTACGGCGAATGGATTTTGCAAACCGGTGGGGGCACGCTGAGTGCACCCACTGGGTGTAGTCCCCGAGACTGTGGTCGACTGCTGGCAGTCAGTTACAGTCTTAAAGAATACATCTTGTTTTTTTTGAGGTCGACTGGTCGACTCTGTCTTCAATAGAATTAGTGGGGGCACGCTGAGTGCACCCACTGGGTGTAGTCCCTGAGACTACGGTCGAATGCTTGGATTCGGCTGTAGTCTTAGAAACGCGTGATTTTTTCCTTTTCCACTTGGAAGTGAATTATCTTTGACATTTAGTCGATTGGTTCTTCGCAGAACTCCTGTGACCTTGCGGCTCGCTACACTGAACTGGAAAACAAGCACATTCAGCTCGAGCTGAATTTGAAGCTGGTTCAGGAGAAACTGACGAAGGCAAAGGAGGAGACCGAAGGTATGTTTGGTGAGACCTCGACGACTGCTTTTTCCCTTCATTTGTTTCAAAATCTGATCTTGCTGTAACTTGCAGGTAAGGTGAGGGAGGCCCAAAGGAAAAAAGACCTTGAACTAGCTGAGAGGATCAAGCTTGCCGACGAGAAGTTAGCTTCAGTTACCAAGCTTGAACAAGAAAATACCAATCTGAAAGCTGCTCTTGAGAAGAAAAATGATCTGGAGGCCTTCCTGAGTGGTCTTGCCAAGAAGCTGTTTCTTATGCTTGAAGGTAAACCTTCAACAATCACTTTCAACTGTGTTTTTTTTTTCATTCGACCATTGCTTTGACTCGGTGATCGTCCTTGCAGAATTTTGTCAAAACTTCGAAGAAGAGACTAGCCGGCTGGAACCAAACCTTGACCCTATCAATTCTCCGGTGAACGACGAAGTTGCCATGAATGTTTTCCGACTGGAGTCCCGTGTTGCAGCTACCGTGGACTATCTTGCAAGGCTGAAGGTCGCCACATCTCGCATCGACTCAACACTCTGGCCCGGGGAGACACTCCAAAATGACCTCGAGTCGCTGATGACTCGTTTGAACGCTGTCCCTGGTCGAGTGCAGGAGTGGAAAAAGTCCTCGGCTCGGTGTGGTGCAGATGTTGCTCTGTGTCTGGCCCGAGTCCACTGCAAAGATGCGCGAGAAGACAAGCTGGCTGCCCTCCGAGTGGCCAACACCAAGAAACACGACTTCAGGTCCTTTATGGAAACTTTCCTTGCTGCTGCCACTTGGATCGCAGACGGAATTGATCTTGATGAGTTTGTTGCACCTTCTAGCCCTCCACAGGAGGGGTAAAAAACTTCTTCTAAGCTCGACGCTTTAAATTTGCCTCGGTATGCCGAGTGGAGTTGTAACCGATAAACCTTAACAGGCTTAGCGCCTGAGCACTTTCGGTTCCTTTAGGTATCGATCTGAACTTGAATTTGGTGTTTGAATATGATTGCTTTTGGCTCGAAATGTCTTTTGCAGGTTCAAAGCAAGACGCTCACTGCAGTCGACTTATTCCTTAATCCACTTAGGCGAGCGCTGGGCTGCAGCTAAGCCTCCCGAGTGAGAGGTTTGCTCTTCACTCGGCAGGATTTCTATATCTTAGGCGAGCACTGGGCTGCAGCTAAGCCCCCGAGTGAGAGGTTTGCTCTTCACTCGGTAGGATTTTTATATCTTAGGCGAGCACTGGGCTGCAGCTAAGCCCCCGAGTGAGAGGTTTGCTCTTCACTCGGTAGGATTTTTTATA
>NC_041382.1:497369811-497378525 GCF_002162155.2 Triticum dicoccoides
CTATATCTTAGGCGAGCACTGGGCTGCAGCTAAGCCCCCGAGTGAGAGGTTTGCTCTTCACTCGGTAGGATTTCTATATCTTAGGCGAGCACTGGGCTGCAGCTAAGCCTCCGAGTGGAAGTCTGGCTTACCACTCGGTAGGATTTCTATATCTTAGGCGAGCACTGGGCTGCAGCTAAGCCCCCGAGTGAGAGGTTTGCTCTTCACTCGGTAGGATTTCTATATCTTAGGCGAGCACTGGGCTGCAGCTAAGCCTCCGAGTGGAAGTTTGGCTTACCACTCGGTAGGATTTCTATATCTTAGGCGAGCACTGGGCTGCAGCTAAGCCCCCGAGTGGAAGTCTGGCTTACCACTCAGTAGGATTTTGATAACTTAGGCGAGTACTAGGACTGCAGATAAGCCTCCGAGTGGAAGTCTGGCTTACCATTCGGTAGGATTTTATTTAATCTTAGGCGAAACGGATTCGCAGCTAAGCCTCCGAGTGGGAGTCTGGCTCACCACTCGGTAGGATTTTATTTAATCTTAGGCGAAACGGATTCGCAGCTAAGCCTCCGAGTGGGAGTCTGGCTAACCACTCGGTAAGGATTTTTACAAACTTAGGCGAAACGGATTCGCGGCTAAGTCACCCACTGAGGGGAAAATTTTATTGGACAAAAATAAAAAGTGACAAAAATTATGGAGGAACTATGACACTATTATTTTGAAATCCATGAACTACAGGAGTACTTTTATTGCAACTCATCCGAGTGATAAACTTAAGTGTAAAATGGGCGGAGTAGTTCCGCGTTCCAAGCTCGGGGCTCGTCGATATTATGTTCGACGTTGTAAGGACGGTATGCCCCGTTGTGGAGAACTTTGGTGACGATGAAGGGTCCTTCCCAAGAAGGAGCAAGCTTGTGTGGTTTCTTCTGATCCACTCGGAGAACTAAATATCCTTCCTGGAAGGCTCGACCTCTCACATTTCTGGCGTGGAAACGACGCAAATCTTGTTGGTAGATGGTCGATCGGATCAGAGCCATCTCCCTTTCTTCCTCTAAAAGGTCGACTGCATCCTGCCGCGCTTGTTCAGCTTCTGCTTCGTTGTAGATCTCAACTCGAGGAGCATTGTGGAGAAGATCACTCGGCAAGACTGCTTCAGCTCCATAGACCAAGAAGAATGGAGTTCTTCCGGTCGACCGATTAGTTGTGGTCCGCAGTCCCCAAAGCACCGAGGGAAGTTCGTCGACCCAAGCTCCAGCTGCATGCTTGAGATCACGCATCAGTCGGGGTTTCAATCCTTTGAGAATCAGACCATTGGCTCGCTCTGCTTGTCCGTTCGACTGCGGATGGGCGACTGAAGCGTAGTCGACTCGTGTGCCTTGAGAGTTGCAGAAATCCCTGAATTCTTCCAAGTCAAAGTTCGACCCATTATCCGTAATGATGCTGTGCGGGACTCCATATCTGAATATCAGTTCCCTGATGAAGCTAACAGCAGCACCGGCGTCAAGGTTCTTGATTGGTTTAGCCTCAATCCACTTGGTGAACTTGTCGACTGCCACCAGTACATGCGTGAAGCCACTTCGCCCTGTTCTCAAAGGACCGACCATGTCCAACCCCCATACTGCGAAAGGCCAGACGAGTGGAATGGTCTTCAGAGCTGATGCAGGCTTGTGCGACATATTAGAGTAGAAATGACATCCCTCGCACTTATTCACTATCTCCTTCGCCATCTCATTCGCCTTTGGCCAGTAAAATCCGACTCGGTATGCTTTGGCCACGATGGTCCGAGAGGACGCGTGATGACCACAGGTTCCCGAGTGGATATCATCGAGGATGATTCGACCTTCTTCTGGTGTTATGCACTTCTGACCAACTCCAGTCGCGCTTTCTCTATATAGCTGTCCTTTGATTACGGTAAAGGCTTTAGATCGACGGATGATCTGTCGAGCCTCTTCCTCATCCTCCGGGAGCTCTTTTCTCAGGATATACGCGATATACGGAACTGTCCAGTCGGGAATGACCACCAAGACCTCCATGACCAAGTCGACTACTGCTGGGACTTCAACCTCAGTCGGATCTGTGGCACTCTTGGGCTGTGGAGCTTCTTCGGTGAAAGGATCTTCTTTGACTGACGGAGTGCGTATATGCTCCAAGAACACACCACTCGGAATGGCTCCTCTCTTGGAACCTATCTTTGCTAGATCATCAGCTGCTTGATTTTTCAGTCGGGGTATATGATGGAGCTCCAACCCCTCGAACTTCTTTTCCAGCTTCCTCACTGCGCTGCAGTATCCAGTCATGGCTGGGCTTCTCACGTCCCACTCCTTCATCACTTGGTTGACCACTAAATCCGAGTCACCATAGACCATCAGGCGACGGACGCCGAGTGAAATGGCCATGCGCAATCCGTATAAGAGGGCCTCATACTTTGCCTCATTGTTGGAGGAATCAAAGTGAATCTGGAGCACATATCTGAGCTTATCTCCTCTGGGGGAAACCAGGACAACCCCAGCACCGGAACCATTCAACATCTTAGAGCCATAAAAAAACATGGTCCAATGCTCCAAGTGAACTTCAGTCGGCTGCTGCTGTTCAATCCACTCGGCGAGGAAATCTGCTATTGCCTGGGACTTAATGGCTTTCTTTGCCTCAAACTTGATATCAAGGGGAAGAAGTTCAATCGCCCATTTAGCCACTCGACCAGTTGCATCTCTGTTGTGCAAAATCTCTGATAGTGGAGCGTCGCTGACGACTGTGATGGAATGATCAGAGAAATAATGAGCAACCTTCTTTGTGGTCATGTATATTCCATACACAAGCTTCTGATAATGAGGATATCTTTGCTTGGATGGAGTCAAGACTTCAGACAAATAATACACTGGGCGCTGAACTTTGAAAGCTTTTCCTTCTTCTTCCCGCTCGACCGTAAGCACAGTACTGACGACTTGTCCTGTGGCTGCGATATAAAGCAACAGAGGCTCTTTGCTGATTGGAGCAGCAAGCACCGGCTGGGTGGAGAGCAGAGCTTTTAGCTCGGCAAACGCTACATCAGCTTCTGGAGTCCACTCAAACTTGTCTGCCTTCTTCATCAGTCGGTAAAGAGGCAATGCCTTTTCACCGAGTCGTGAGATGAATCGACTTAATGCGGCCAAGCATCCAGTAAGCTTCTGGACATCGTGCACTCGCACAGGGCGTTTCATTCGGAGAATAGTGCCGATCTTCTCTGGATTAGCATCGATCCCTCGCTCGGAAACGAGAAAACCGAGTAACTTGCCACCAGGAACTCCGAATGTGCACTTTGATGGATTGAGCTTGATATCATACCTTCTGAGGTTGGCAAATGTTTCGGCGAGGTGAGCAAGCAGGTCGGAACCTTTTCGTGACTTGACGACGATATCATCCATATACGCTTCCACATTCCGACTGATTTGAGTGAGTAGACACTTCTGAATCATTCGCATAAATGTGGCTCCGGCATTCTTGAGGCCGAATGGCATGGTGATATAGCAGAAGCATCCGAATGGAGTGATGAAAGCTGTTTTTACCTCGTCGGGTCCGTACAGACGGATCCGGTGGTACCCGGAGTAGGTGTCTAGAAAAGACAATCTCTCGCATCCCGCGGTCGAGTCAACAATTTGATCTATGCGAGGGAGAGGAAAATGATCTTTCGGGCAGGCCCGGTTGATGTGCTTGAAATCAATGCACATTCGGAATGATTTGTCCTTCTTAGGAACCATGACGACATTAGCGAGCCACTCGGAGTGGTATATCTCTCGGATAAATCCTGCCACCAACAGTCGAGCCACTTCCTCACCAATGGCTTTTCTCTTCTGGACGGCGGACCGCCGAAGATGCTCTTTGACTGGTTTTGCAGATGAGTCGACTCTTAGGCGATGCTCAGCCAGTCCCTTGGGAACACCTGGCATGTCAGCGGGCTTCCATGCAAAAATTTCCCAGTTCTCACGGAGGAACTGGATGAGCGCTTCTTCCTATTTCGGGTTGAGTGTTGTGGAGATGTGGGTCGGAGCTGCATCGGGGTCGGTCGGGTGAATGTGAACAGGCTTTGTCTCACCGGACGACTGGAATGCAGATTCTGTGGCGGGTTTCTTGGATCGCAGCAAGTCACTCGGATCTGCGTTTTGCTTGTATTCTTCGAACTCGACCGCTGTCACCTGGGAATCGGCAATCTTTGAGCCCTTCTGAAAGCACTCTTCTGCCTTTTTCCGATCACCGGTGACAGTGATCACTCCTTTGGGGCCGGGCATCTTCAATTTCAGGTACACGTAACATGGTCGAGCCATGAACCGTGCATAAGCTGGTCTCCCCAAAATGGCATGATATGCACTCTGAAAATCCACGACCTCAAACGTCAACTTCTCTTTGCGAAAATGTTTCGAATCACCAAACACTACGTCCAGAGCTATTTGGCCGAGTGACTCGGCTTTCTTCCCTGGTATAACTCCATGAAAGCTCATGTTACTGGTGCTCAGTCGGGACATCGGAATGCCCATTCCTTGCAGTGTGTCTGCATACAACAAATTCAGCCCGCTACCACCGTCCATCAGCACCTTTGTCAGTCGAGTGCCTTCGACAACTGGATCGACCACCAAAGCTTGCCTCCCAGGGGTGGCAATATGAGTCGGGTGATCAGATTGGTCGAATGTGATGGGTGTTTGGGACCATTTCAAATAATTTGCTTTTGCTGGGGCAACCATGTTCACCTCTCGGTTAATGACTTTCAATAGACTCTTGCTTTCCACATCTGCAAAGATCATCAGAGTGGAGTTGATATGCGGATATTCTTCCTCACTGTCCTCCTTGCCTTCAGCCTTGTCCGACTCCTTTTCCTTGTCCTTAGACTGTTC
Organism: Triticum dicoccoides; assembly: GCF_002162155.2. Classification (NCBI taxonomy): domain Eukaryota; kingdom Viridiplantae; phylum Streptophyta; class Magnoliopsida; order Poales; family Poaceae; genus Triticum; species Triticum dicoccoides. The sequence goes on from NC_041382.1 coordinate 497,374,656, forward strand.
TCCTTGAAACTGCTGGATCAGGAGTCGACATTGGCGAGTGGTATGCTTTGGGTAAATGATATTCCCCTCTTCGTCTTTCTTCATGTGGATGTGACACGGCATATCCATCACGTCGTTCCCTTCCTTATCCTTTACCTTCTTAGGGTTCCAGGATCCTTTTGGTTTCCCTTTAAACTTTCCCTGAGTCACGGCCAGAGCCTCTCCAGGAGCTGCTGGTTTAGCCTTCCGCTTCTGTTTCTGACTGGAGTTTCCCTTCTCCGGCTGACTCGGCTTGTGCTTGCCGCTTCGGAGTCGGTCTTCTTCTTCGCGGTTGGCGTACTTGGTAGCAATTTCCATCATCCGACTCAGGGTCATGTCACCGGTTCGACCAAATTTCAAACTCAATTCTCTGTTCTTGACACCATCCTTGAAGGCGCAGACTGCCTGATGATCAGACACATTCTCCACAGTATGGTACAAAGTGATCCACCTCTGAATATACTCCCTGAGAGTCTCATTGGTCTTCTGCATGCAGACTTGCAGCTCCGTCAAACCAGCCGGTCGCTTGCAAGTTCCTTCAAACGTTCTGACGAACACTCGGGACAGATCTTCCCAAGTGTAAATGCTGCTAGGAGGTAACTGAGTCAACCATGCTCTGGCAGAACCTTCCAACATGAGGGGCAGATGTTTCATGGCCACCTCATCATTCCCACCACCAATCTGAACCGCCACTCGGTAGTCCTCAAGCCAAGTTTCAGGCTTAGACTCACCAGTGAACTTGCTGACTCCTGTTGCCAACCTGAAATTGGGAGGAATCACTGCGGCTCTGATAGCTCTGCTGAAACATTCCGGACCAGAAACATGCACTCGACTGCTCGTGGGCGCATATCTGTCGAGTCCACCTCGATGGGCTCTGTTCCGGTCGACCAAGCCTTGCACGATAATGGATCGCGCGTTGAAGCCTGGTTCTCTGGGGTCGACTGGAACTCTTTGCCCTGCACTGAACTGACGTCTGTCATCTTGCTGCCGAGGAGCGTAAGACCCACCCCTCGGAGGGGAAGCGGGCACTCGACGCCTATCATCTCGGTCGTATCGGTCTCCATATTGGTCTCGTCGATTCTCGCGCCCTTCACGCCGCGGAGGCGATCTGGGGCTGTGAGCCGACTGAACCGTATTCGCAGTGACGGATCGACTGTGAATTCTGTTGCGCGACTGCGACACGGCCGAATTCTGATAACCTGCTGCCCGGAGCAGATCCCTGATCTGCATCAAGCCTCTGCCAGCTTCCGACTGAGAGGGCTAGATGGACTCTGCAATACGGGTCGCAGCTGCTAAATTCTGGATCGGGGTTCGATATACCTGAGTCGGCGGGAAGAGTTGACGTCGACTGGTGTCGGGAACTCGTTGCCATGCGCGCTCGTCGAGTGCTCGCTGAAGATTCTCCAGGCGAGTGCATTCGGCCAAGTTGGCCAAACGTGCCTCCTCCAAGGCGCGAGCCTCGGGGGTTTCTCCTGCGATGGGAGTACGCAGGGCATCCACGTTCCTGCGGTGAAGTTCCTCTCTTTGCAGAGAGTCGAGTGGCTCGGGCTGGTACTCTTCGTGGTCTCGTGCGGGGTCGCCTCCGTCGCCTGCCCCACCATCACGGGCGATGCCAGGGGGACCGCGGGGCCCGTCGACCATCAGGATTTCCGCCGCTGGATCACTGCTATCGCACTCGGATGCAGTCTCTACGGAGCCAGTCGACAGATCGAACAGGTCGTAAAGAGATTCGTCGGGCTCGATTGCCGCAACTTGGGTGGTGGCCGTCTGACGAGCCACCGCGTGCCTCACCCACCGCTGAAACCTCGACCGGCCCGAGCGCTTGCGCTGGCGGGAGACCGGGAGGGTGGCCGATGGGGGAGTCGACCGATACGGGGTCGACGGTTGCCGCAGCAGAACGCCGCGGACACATGCGCAAAAATGCGTCGCACCGCGGACGGGGAGCGCATCGACGTCGTGTGGAGCCTCCTGGAGCCAGGCGGAGTCGTCGGCGACGAAGGTGAGAGCACCGAGATGGATCTCTCGGCCCTCGACCAAAACTCCAGCAGCCACCATGATGAAAGTACTCGGAAGAATCGCAACTTCTCCACAAAATCGCTAAAACACCAGCCCCACGGTGGGCGCCAACTGTCGTGGTTCTAAGTTTGACAGTAGAGTGGGGGTAGGTATGGAGAGGCAAGGTCCTAGCTATGGAGAGGTTGTAAACACAAGAGATGTACGAGTTCAGGCCCTTCTCGGAGGAAGTAAAAGCCCTACGTCTCGGAGCCCGGAGGCGGTCGAGTGGATTATGTGTATATGAGTTACAGAGTGCCGAACCCTTCTACCTGTGGAGGGGGGTGGCTTATATAGAGTGCGCCAGGACCCCAGCCAGCCCACGTAGGAGAGGGTTTAAGGTGCGTTAAGTTCAGGGCGTTACTGGTAACGCCCCACATAAAGTGTCTTTACTATCATAAAGTCTACTTAATTACAGACCGTTGCAGTGCAGAGTGCCTCTTGACCTTCTGGTGGTCGAGTGAGTCTTCGTGGTCGAGTCCTTCAAGTCAGTCGAGTGAGTCCCTTGTAGGTCGACTGGAAGGTGATCTTTTCTAAGGATGTCCCTGGGCAAGGTACTTAGATCAGGTCTATGACCCTACCCTAGGTACATGACTCCATCACGGGCCGCTCGCACCCTCGGCGGGCTCGTTCGACTCGGCATCGGGCGCGGCGAGCTCTTCTTCCTCTTCGGGCTGCTCCTGTTCGGCAATACTCATCGCCAACGCCGCGTCCGCTTCCTCCACGGTGAACCCGAATTCACCCGCGGCCGCGGCTGCCGCCGCCTCTTCCGCCCTGGTGGCGATGCGCTCCATCTCTTGCTCAGTGGTGTCGCGGGTGAGGAGTTTCTTCTCGTCAGCATTGACCGCCACCTCCACTAGGCTATCAAAGAACTGCTGCACGACGTCGCCGGCGGGCTCTTGCCAAGTTGGAGCGATCCCGTGCGAGTCACACAACGGCATCATTGCGCAGACGCGGTCGCGCGAGGAGTTGTTGCACAGAGGAACGACGCCTGCCGGCAACCTGAACCACTCGGGATGCTGTGGGTCGTGCTTGAATATCTCCTTGAGTATCCCGTCCAACTCTATGACGGTGAAGTTGAAGTTGAGGCCTGGGCGCAACCTCATGATATCTGCCGGGCCTCCAAATTCCCAGGCAGGTCTCCCCCTCGCCTGCAGAGGGGCGATGCACCGGCGAAGGAAATCTGCGCCGACAGCTCCTACAGTCAGCCCGGCAAGCCTGAGACGCAAGATCCGAGTGGTGGCGATCGTCAGCTTGTCGTCGTCCACGGACAGAGCGCTCCAGTCATTGCCACGCACTGCTGGGGCTTGGCGCAGGGCGGTGAACGGCTGCGGGCTCTCTTCTACAACCCAGCACCAATCAGCTCTCCACTCGTCCCACTTGCTGCGGAGCTCCCCCTCCAGATAGGTCTCCTTCTTGCCGGCCCGCGAGATCGAGGCGATCCCGCCGGCAAGAGGTTCCCCTCTCTCGACACGAGGCATAAAGAAATGGCGGAAGAGAGCTACGTTGGGGTGGACTCCGACAAAGTTTTCGCATAGATGGGCGAAAACTGCCATGGTCAGAACAGCGTTGGGGGTGAAGTCAAGGAGGTGGAGTCCGTAGGTGTTCATGACGTCGCAAAAGAAATCAGAGAATGGCGGGCAGAGCCCGCAGTAGAAGAACACGGCAAAGAAAGGATATCCGCCAACTGGAGCTGCTTGCGAGGCGACGGCGGAGAGTACCTTTGTGCGCGGATGCGCCCGCGTCTCCGTCGACCAGAAGAGATAGTACCACTCCCTCAGCTCCTCCGCGGAGAGCTCG
>NC_041382.1:497379015-497395886 GCF_002162155.2 Triticum dicoccoides
TCGACTTCACAGCTTTCGCGGTCGCGGCCTTCATGGCCTTCCCCTTCCCGGGCTTCGGAGGCATGGTGGAGGCGGTGGGGGAGATCGACGGCGCTGGTGGTGGCGGCGGCGACGGGAGCGGAGCGCTGCTCTCTTTCGACTTTAGAAGCGGAGGAGGGCGGCGGAGGTTTCTGAGATAGCAGCAGCGAATGATGAAGATAGGGGAAATGCCCCTGTTTCACCTGCTTATAAAGGGGGACGGGGCGGACGTTTCGACCTTCCAAGTAAACAACCACCCACGATCTCTCCCACGACGCCGCGATTGACGCGTGCCGTTACGGGGGGCGCGGTGGGAGCGGAGTTAAATTCGGCGTGACCTAGGCCGCGCGTGCCCATGCACTGTTTTGGGCCTGGCCCAACAGCGCTCGGCACCGTGTATGGCCCAGGCCCGGGGGCTCCTGTCAGTGTACTAGAGTAGGGGTACCCTAGTATCCCGAACTTGTGCACGGACAGTTGCAGTGCCCCGCGGCAAGGCTTGCCGGGTGACCGCCAAGACCCTCCGCGGTTCCCTTGAAGACCATTCAAGAACAAAATACTCAAACCAAGGCCCCGACAAGAGGAGCTTGCCGGGAAGGCCAACCAAGGCCCCGGCGAGAGGACCTTGCTGGGAAGAGACAAGACCCTGGCAAGAGGAGCTTGCCGGGAAGGCCACTCAAGGCATACCAAGAAAGCTCCCTGCGTCCCGGCAAGATCCGGCGAGCGACAAGCTTCCGGACGCGACAAGACGACGGCCACGGCAAGGAGCTTGCCGCGGGAAACCCCCACTTCGTGCCCGCGCTCCAGCACACCTGCTAACGTGTCGCTCTAGGACTCTCCCAAGCACACGTGGTAGGAGGCCGTGCAGCTAGGGGTACGTGGTGGCAAGCGGAGATGAAGAGAAGCCCATCGTGGCAAACGGTGGCGCTCCTAACGGTCACCTTTTGTACTGTTTAGGAGACTCAGACATGCATTTAATGCCCTTGTCCCCTGCCGTCAGAGTTAGGTAGGGCGCACTGTATCCACAGTAGCGGTAGCTGCACCTACCGCATCCTTTTCCATTTTTACCCTTCTAGTCTACGTTGCCACCTGTCGGTGACCCCTTGAAAGTATAAAAGGAGGCCCAGGCGCAACGTAGAGGAGGTTCGGCCGGTTCGGCTCATTCGAAACACCAGAGACACTCCCACGCTCAGTCTGGTAGCATCGATCGCTCCTGAGCAAAGATTCAATACACACAAACAAGCAGCAGTAGGGTTTTACGCATCCGTGCGGCCCGAAGCTGGGTAAAATCGCCCGCGTGTACTGCCTCGATCCGCTCTTTGTGCGCTCTCTGCCTCCCACCGAATCGAAAGGGGCCCTGTCCCCATAGGTGTTGGTGGATCAGTCCCCCCGACAAGCATGTTATGCAAAGACTTGAAATTATTGAAAATAAAGTTTCTACTATTGAATTAATTGAAAATCTACATAAAAAGATCCACAATCAAATTACTCAATATGGATCTAAGGTAGGAATGACTCTGGAAAATATTAAGGAAAAGGGACCCATAGTTAATGAGAAGATAAACTTAGATTCTACTAGAATTGATAAACTTGAGGGTATCATTACAAACTTGGGAACCGCTTTTTCTTCCATAAAGAATAATCCAAGTCCTCCTACTAAAATTGACAAGCTTATGTATGTTCCTAAAAATACGGGTGAATCATCTAGTAATGAAACTGCGGATCTTAAATCTATAAGTATTCATCCTAATCTTTTTGCTATCATTAAGGAACCGATTGCTACAAATGAATTTTTCAATCTTGTGCCTAAAATTTTGATAATCACTAGAAAGAAATAAATTCCTAAGGGAAATAGATGCCTCATCGAAGAATTGCCTACCAAAGATGGCAATACCTAGATCTATCCTCTCTTTTATGCCTAGCTAGGGGCGTTAAACGACAGCGCTTGTTGGGAGGAAACCCAATTTTATTTTTATTCCTTGCTTTTTGCTCCTGCTTAGTAATAAATAAATTATTTAGCCTCTGTTTTTTTTGTGTTTTTTGTGTTTAATTAGTGTTTGTGCCAAGTAGAACCGTTGGGAAGACTTGGGGAAAGTCTTGTTGAACTTGCTGTAAAAAACAGAAACTTTAGTGCTCACGAGAACTGCTGTCATTTTTATTTGAAGAGTGATATTTAGTTAATTATTTTTTAAGATGATTAATAGATAAATTCCTCACGTCCAGCAATTTATTTTAGAATTTTTGGGGTTCCAGATCTTGCGCTAGCTACAGATTACTACAGACTGTTCTGTTTTTGACAGATTCTGTTTTCCGTGTGTTGGTTGCTTATTTTGATGAATCTATGGTTAGTAAAATAGTTTATAATCCATAGAGAAGTTGTAATACAGTAGGTTTAACACCAATATAAATAAAGAATGAGTTCATTACAGTACCTTGAAGTGGTCTTTTGTTTTCTTCCGCTAACGGAGCTCACGAGTTTTCTATTTTGAGTTTTGTGTTGTGAAGTTTTCAAGTTTTGGGTGAATTCTTTTGATGGATCATGGAACAAGGAGTAGAAAGAGCCTAAGCTTGGGGATTCCCATGGCATCCCCAATATAATCCAAGGACACCAAAAATTCAAGGCTTGGGGATGCCCCGGAAGGCATCCCCTCTTTCGTCCACTTCCATTGGTAGTTTACTTGGAGCTATATTTTTATTCACCAACATGATATGTGTTTTGCTTGGAGCGTCTTGTATTATTTGTGTCTTTGTGTCTTAGTATGCCACAATCATCATTGCTGTACACACCTTTTGAGAGAGCCATACATGAATTAAAATTTGATAGAATACTCTATGTGCTTCACTTAAATCTTTTGAGCTAAGTAGTTTTGCTCTATGTGCTTCACTTATATCTTTTGAGCATTATAATTTTGCTCTATGTGCTTCACTTAGATCTTTTAGAGCACGGTGGTGGATTTGTTTTAAAGAAACTATTGATCTCTCATGCTTCACTTAAATTATTTTGAGAGTCTCTTAGTAGCATGGTAATTTTCTTAATAATAATATGCTTGGTATTCAAGATTTGTGAAACTTTCTTTTGAGTGTGTTGAATACTAAGAAAAGATTGAAGCATGATAATTGTTTTGAGATACGGAGGTGATAATATTAAAGTCATGCTAGTTGAGTAGTTGTGAATTTAAAGAATACTTGTGTTAAAGTTTGTGATTCCTGTAGCATGCACGTATGGTGAACCGTTATGTGATGAAGTCGGAGCATGATTTATTTATTGATTGTCTTCCTTATGAGTGGCGGTCGGGGATGAGCGATGGTCTTTTCCTACCAATCTACCCCCCTAGGAGCATGCGTGTAATACTTTGATTTGATAACTTCTAGATTTTTGCAATAAGTATATGAGTTCTTTATGACTAATGTTGAGTCCATGGATCATACGCACTCTCACCCTTCCACCTTTGCTAGCCTCTCTAATACCGCGCACCTTTCGCGGTATCATACACCTACCATATACCTTCCTCAAAACAGCCACCATATCTACCTATTATGGCATTTCCATAGCCATTCCGAGATATATTGCCATGCAACTTTCCACCATCTAGTTCATCATGACACACTTCATCATTGTCATATTGCATATCCCGGTACACCGCCAGATGCATCCATATAGAGTCATATTTTGTTCTAAGTATCGAGTTGTAATTGTTGAGTTGTAAGAAAAATAAAAGTGTGATGATCATCATTATTAGAGCATTGTCCCAGTGAGGAAAGGATGATGGAGACTATGATTCCCCCATAAGTCAGGATGAGACTCCAGACGAAAAATAAAAAAAAGAGGCCAAAGAAGCCCAAATAAAAAGAGGCCATTAAAAAAGAGAAAAGGCCAAAAAAATATATATATAAAAAATGAGAGAAAAAGAGAGAAGGGACAATGTTACTATCCTCTTATCACACTTGTGCTTCGAAGTAGCACCATGATCTTCATAGTAGAGAGTCTCTCATGTTATCACTTTCATATACTAGTGGGAATTTTACATTATAGAACTTGGCTTGTATATTCCAATGATGGGCTTCCTCAAATTTCCCTAGGTCTTCATGAGCAAGCAAGTTGGATGCACACCCACTTAGTTTCTTTTTGAGCTTTCATATACTTATAGCTCTAGTGCATCCGTTGCATGGCAATCCCTACTCACTCACATTGATATCTATTGATGGGCATCTCCATAGCCCGTTGATACGCCTAGTTGATGTGAGACTATCTTCTCCTTTTTGTCTTCTCCACAACCACAATTCTATTCCACCTATAGTGCTATATCCATGGCTCACGCTCATGTATTGCGTGAAGATTGAAAAAGTTTTGAAAAAGTTAGAGTATGAAACAATTGCTTGGCTTGTCATCAGGGTTGTGCATGATTTAAATACTTTGTGTGGTGAAGATAGAGCATAGCCAGACTATATGATTTTGTAGGGATAACTTTCTTTGGCCAAGTTATTTTGAGAAGACATAATTGCTTTGTTAGTGTGCTTGAAGTATTTTTTTTTATGTCAATATAAAGTTTTGTCTTGAATCTTTCGAATCTGAATATTCATATCACAATTAAGAAGATTTGCATTGAAATTATGCCAAGTAGCACTCCGCATCAAAAATTCTCCTTTTATCATTTACCTACTCGAGGACGAGCATGAATTAAGCTTGGGGATGCCTGATACGTCTCCAACGTATCTATAATTTTTGATTGCTCCATGCTATATTATCTACTTTTTTGGACTATATTGGGCTTTATTTTCCACTTTTATATTATTTTTGGGACTAACCTATTAACCGGAGGCGCAGCCCAGAATTGCTGTTTTTTTGCCTATTTCAGTGTTTTGAAGAAACAGAATATCAAACGGAGTCCAAACGGAATAAAATCTTCGGGAACGTGATTTTCTCACCGAACGTGATCCAGTAGACTTGGACCCTACTCCAAGGAGTCAAAGAGGAGGTCACGAGGGTGGGGGCCCCCCCCTTGGGCGCGCCCCCTGCCTCGTGGGCCCCTTGGTGCTCCACCGACGTACTCCTTCCTCCTATATATACATACGTACCCCCAAATGATCAGAACGGGAGCCAAAAACCTAATTCCACCGCCGCAACTTTCTGTATCCACGAGATCCCATCTTGGGGCCTTTTCCGGAGCTCCGCCGAAAGAGGGCCGTCATCACGGAGGGCTTCTACATCATCATAGCCTCTCCGATGAAGTGTGAGTAGTTTACCTCAGACCTTCGGGTCCATAGTTAATAGCTAGATGGCTTCTTCTCTCTCTTTGAATCTCAATACAAAGTTCTCCCCCTCTCTTGTGGAGATCTATTCGATGTAATCTTCTTTTTGCGGTGTGTTTGTTGAGATCGATGAATTGTGGGTTTATGATTAAGTCTATCTATGAATAATATTTGAATCTTCTCTGAATTCTTTTATGTATGATTGGTTATCTTTGCAAGTCTCTTCGAATTATCCGTTTGGTTTGGCCAACTAGATTGGTAGTTCTTGCCATGGGAGAAGTGATGAGCATTGGGTTCGATCCTGTGGTGTCCTTACTCAGTGACATAAGGGGCAGCAAGGCACGTATTGCATTGTTGCCATCGAGGATAACAAGAAGGGCTTTATTTCATATTGCATGAATTTATCTCTCTACATCATGTCATCTTGCTTAAGGCGTTACTCTGTTTTTAACTTAATACTCTAGATGCATGCTGGATAGCGGTCGATGAGTGGAGTAATAGTAGTAGATGCAGAATCATTTCGGTCTACTTTTCACGGATGTGATGCCTATATACATGATCATGCCTAGATATTCTCATAACTATGCTCAATTCTGTCAATTGCTCAACAGTAATTTGTTCACCCACCGTAGAATACTTATGCTCTTGAGAGAAGCCACTAGTGAAACCTATGGCCCCCAGGTCTATTCTCATCATATCAATCTCCATCACTTTAATATTGCTTTGCTTTTTTACTTTGCCTTTACTTTTTACTTTGCATCTTTATACCAAAAATACCAAAAATATTATATCTATCAGATCTCACTCTCGTAAGTGACCATGAAGGGATTGACAACCCCTAATCGCGTTGGTTGCGAGTAGCTATCGTTTTGTGCAGGTACGAGGGACTTGAGCGTGGCCTCCTACTGGATTGATACCTTGGTTCTCAAAAACTGAGGGAAATACTTACGCTACTCTGCTGCATCATCGCTTCCTCTTCGGGGAAAACCAACTCAAGCTCAAGACGTAGCAAGTATCGTCAAGTCAAACGGTTGCCGAGGCAGCATGGGGAAGCAGGGGCACCCACGTCCCATCAATCGCCACGCGTAGACCAAGGCCGCAGGCGGTTGGGGCCCATGGCGCGCCACACTTTCCCTTTCGCTTCGCCTCGAAGCCAAGTTCGAGCGCGCCTTGGGCCCGGGGGCTACTGTCGGCATCCTAGGAACGGGGATATCCAGACTTGCCTGCCTGCGGCCCATGACAAGGCTCCATCAGCGGCCCGGTACGACCCATTTTTAGTAACAACGACTCAAGACCCTCGCGAGGGGCCGAGCCTCGCGAGGCGGACGACACCAAGACCTCCATGGGGGCGGCCTTACTAGGATGACTCTCGAGGAGCGGAGATATCAAGGGAAGGTGCACCTCGCGAGGTTCACATGACATGAGCCATGACGACCAAGGCCAGGCGGGTGCCAGCGGGCGCAGCGTACCAGTTTCCTCTTTGGTGCCAAGGGGGCAAGCGCAAGTGCAGAGTCCCGAGGAATCAAGCAAAGGTTTCCATATTGGTGCAACAAGACCAAGACCGCCATGACGATAGGACAGAGGTAACCGCGGAGTCCACGACAGCATCACCACCAAAGCCTTTTGCAGGCGAAGACTACTTTTGTCAGGATAGCTTGTACTAGTTGTCTCCTATTGAAATTGGATGTTGTGGAATCCCTTCCCACCTACATTTTGGAGGAGGACCAAGGCCACTATAAATATGACTTAGCCACCACCATAGCAAGCATCTAGAGGGGGGACGGATCATTCAGACCGTCCTCACACCCACCAGCTCATCAAGCTCATCAACACCTCACATCTTGAGGTTGTTCATCCATGTACTAGTTCATCCTCAGCCCCTCGAGGCAATCCAACACAAAGCTGGAGTAGGGTATTACACCGCAAGGTGGCCTGAACCAGGATAAATTGTTGTGTCTCTTGTCCCTTGGGTTCGCCGAGCTAGGCTGTGGAATCGTTGGGCCGGCAGGTCGGGGAGAAGAAGTTCTTCGTACGCACCCCAATGTTCAAACCTCTCAAGTGTCCGCGGAGCCCTGAATTCGACACATGCATTGAGATTAACCAACAATGAATGCAAGCATGAGTAGGATATAAATCACCATGAACATAAATATCATGGATGCTATCTTTATTTTGTTTCAACTACATGCGTGAACATGTGCCAAGTCAAGCCACTCGAATCATTCAAAGGAGGATACCATCCTATCATACTACATCACAACCATTTTAGTTTCCATGTTGGAATGCAAGGTAAACCATTATAAACTCCTAGCTAATTAAGCAAGGCATGACTAACTATAATCTCTAATTGTCATTACAAACATGTTCAATTCATAATAGGCTGAATCAGGAATGATGAACTAATCATATTTACAAAAACAAGATAGGTCGAGTTCATACCAGCTTTTCCTCATCACAATCATTTCATCATATCGTCATTATTGCCTTTCACTTGCACGGCCGAACGGTGTGGATAAATAATAATAGTGCACGCACATTGGACTAAGCTAGAATCTGCAAACACTTATTCAAAGGAGAAGACAAGGTAATATCGGCTCTTTGTTAGATTAACAATAATGCATATGAGAGCCACTCAACATTTTCATCGTGGTCTTCTCCTCTCGACCCCCAAAGAAAAGAAAAGAATTTCAAAGAAACACACTGAAATATTTTTGGAGTTTTTGTTTTTCTGAAGAAAGAGAAACAAGAACTAGAAAAACTATTTACACGGGAAAGTTCCCAACAAGCAAAACAAGGACTAGAAATCTTTTTTGGTTTTCTTTTAACATTACTACTAAGCATGTAAAGAAAGTAAACTGACTACAACTAATTTTTTTGTTTTTCTTAAGGTTTAAGAAACACACAAGAAGAAAGCAAGAAAAAGAAATAAACTAATATGGATAATATAATGAAAAAGTATGAGCACCGACAACTGGAATGAGTGTGTGAACATGAATATAATGCTGGTGAGAAATACATACTCCCCCAAGCTTAGGCTTTGGGCTTAAGTTGGTCTAGGGCCACGGCTGACCCGGTAGATATCCAAAGTTGTAGTTGGGGTTGTATTGAGAAGCATTAGCTACTGCCTGAAGGGCTGCAACATGGAGGCGAGCAGCCTCTGCTGTTCTCTCATACTCGTTTGCCTCCTCTCTAGTTATAAAATATCACCCATTTGCCTGAAAGTTAAAGAAAGCAGGAGCAGGAAGAGTAACAAGGACGGCACGCCGTCTATCAAATATTAGTCGGTACTGGAGGATATGTTTGTTCCTCTTAAGAGACTAGTAGCGTATCATAGCCTCATAATCTAGAAAGGCAGGTGACAACTCAATATCATACCCTCTAATAGGTACACCCAAATATTTAGCTAAACGAGTTGCATAAATCCCACCAAATAAATCTCCATCTTTAGCATTATGGTGTAACCTCCTAGCAATAATGGCCCCTAAATTATATCGTTTATCATCCAACACTGCATACTTGAGGACACTAAGATCCGATGCAGAAAGGTGGCTATGATCATGTTTACCATTAGTGCATCTGCCTATGAAGAGAGCAAAAATAATGTATGGCAGGAAAATGAATGCTCCCCATGGAGGCTTGTGTGATATTTCTAGTTTCTCTAACGGTGATGCTAGCAAGGAAATTATTATATTCAGATTTGTGAGGTTCACTAAGACTACCCCATTGTGGAATTTTGCATGCATCACAAAAGTCTTCTAGGTCCATGGTACAAGATTCATCATAAAGATCAAATAGGACGGTATGAGTATTACACTTAGATGAAACCTCGAACCTCTGCACGAAGGAATCAGTGAGATAATAATACTGTAAGCACTGGTCTGATAAGAAGTCCTCGAGGCCGTCATTTTGTACGTACGCCTAGAATTCATCCTTGAAACCTGCACAATCCATAAATTCATCCGACGGCCATTCACATGACTTCACTTGAGCTTCCCTTGGCGGTTCAAGGTCCTGCTCACGAATCGTAGCCCTTGGTCCTTACTTCCTTGAAGAACCACCTCAGTACATTTTCTTGGACATTTTTCTTCCGCTGAAAATTTTCTGAATTTTTTTAGTGACTCAAAATAAAAGTGAACCAAACTCAACAAAATTGATAGCAACTACTCCTAAAAGTGCCTAGAGGCTATATCATGCATCAAAACTACTTTGGACCATATAAATTTGACATGCAAGCTCAATAACAAGGTCACCACAGCGGCAAAAAATTGCAATAAATAAATCACTAGAACAAAAACTAACTGGACCATTGGAGGAGTCACATACCGAAGAACAATCCCCCAAAGCAGTTTTGTGAATGGAGCTTTGGGCAAGGAGATCGAAAATGGCAGCAACATGAGCAAGGACGCGGGTTTGAGCTATGGAGTGATTTTTCTAGAGGAAGAAGGAGTGGATGGGTGCTTGAATATGTGGAGGGGGCCACGTGGGGCCCACAAGGTCAAGGGCGCGCCCTCCACCCTTGTGGCCAACTGGTGAGGCCCCCTGGTGTGTTCTTTGCACCAGAAATTCTAAAACAATATATAAAAAATCATATCCAATTTTCAGGGCATTTGGAGAACTTTTATTTTTGGGACATTTTTTATTGCATGGATAATCCAGAAAATAGACAGAAAATACTAATTTTGCCTTATTTAATCTAAATAACAGAAAGTCAAGGATGGGTACAGAGAGTTGTACTTTCTAAATTCATCCATCTCATGCTCATCAAAAAGGAATCCATTAACAAGGTTGATCAAGTCTTATTAATAAACTTCTTCCGAGTGACATGAAACCAGAGAATTTTTGAATAACACTAGGTTACCTCAACGGGGATATGCATGTCCCCAACAATAAGAATATCATATTCCTTTTTGATAGTTGGAAGAGGAAATTCAAAACCTCCAACAGTAATAGTTGAAATTTTTCCAATAGAATTGATACTATGAACTTAAGGTTGTTTCTTCGGAAAATGTACCGTATGCTCATTGCCAATAACATGAAAAGTGACATTGCCTTTATGGCAATCAATAACAGCACCTGCAGTATTCAAAAATGGTCTACCAAGGATGATCGACATACTGTCGTCCTCGGGAATATCAAGAATAACAAAGTCAATTAAGATAGTAATGTTTCAACCACAACACACACATCCTCACAAATACCAATGTGTATAGCAGTTGATTTCTCAGCCATTTGTAGAGAATTTTCAGTAGGTGTCAACTTATTCAAATCATGTCTATGATACAGAGAGAAAGGCATAACACTAACACTAGCTCCAAGATCACATAAAGTAGTTATAACATAGTTTCTTTCAATGGAGCATGGTATAGTTGGTACTCTGGGATCTCCCAAGTTTCTTTGGTATTACACCCTTAAAAGTATAATTAGCAAGCATGGTGGAAATTTCATCTTCCGGTATCTTTCTTTTATTAGTAACAATATCTTTCATGTAATTAGCATAAGGAGGCATTTTAAGCATATCAGTCAAACACATACGCAAAAAGATAGGTCTAATCATTTCAGCAAAGCGCTCAAAATCCTCATCATCCTTTTTCTTGGATGGCTTAGGAGGAAAGGGCATGCATTTCTGAACCCATGGTTCTCTTTCTTTACCATGTTTCCTAGCAACAAAATCTCTCTTATCGTAACGTTGATTCTTTGATTGTGGGTTAACAAGATCAATAGCAGGTCCAAACTCTACATCATTATCATTACTAGGTTGAGCATGAACATGAACCTCATCAATAACATTAGCACTAGGTTCATGTTCATTACCGTACTGTGTCTCGACATGAAAAATAGAAATATCATTGGGATTCTTAGCTGTGTCTATATCAGGTTCACTAGCATGCAAAGTCCTATAAGTTTTCTTTTTTATTTTTAGTACAAGGACTAGGTGCATTAGTATCAGTTCTCTGAGAATCCAGCTCAATTCTCTTAGGATGGCTGTCAGGATATAAAGGTTCCTGGGTCATCTTACCACCTCTAGTCATAACCCTGACAGCATTATCATTATTCTTACTATTCAACTCATTGAGCAAATCATCATGAGCTTTAAGTACTTGTTCTACTTGAGTTGTAACCATGGAGGCATGTTTACTAACAAGCTTAAGATCATTAATAGTTCTACAAATATAATCAACCAAGTGGTCAAGCATATAAGCATTATGATTCAATTGTCTACTAACATAAGCATTGAAGTTCTCTTGTTTTACAACGAAATTATCAAACTCATCCGAGCATTGTCTAGCAGACTTATTATGAGGAATATCACCTTAATCAAATCTATGGAGAGAGTTTACCTCTACTACCTGTGTCGGGTTATCAATACCATGTATTTCTTCAATAGGTGGTAGATTCTTAACATCTTCCACTTTAATACATTTTTCTTTCATATATTTCTTTGCCTCTTGCATATCATCAGGACTGAGAAATAGAATACCCCTTTTCTTTGGAGTTAGCTTTGGAGTTGGTTCAGGAATTGTCCAATCATTTTCATTACTCAATATATTATTCAATACCAATTCAACTTGCTCAATAGTTCTTTCCCTGAAAACACAACCAACACAACTATCCATGTGGTCTCTGGAAGCATTGGTTAGTCCATTATAAAAGATATCAAGTATTTCATTTTTCTTGAGAGGATGATCAGACAAAGCATTAAGTAATTGGAGAAGCCTCCCCCAAGCTCTTCTTAAATTTGCACAAAGTTAAATATTTCCTTTAAAGCAGCTTGTTTCTTATGAGCAGGGAAATATTTTGTAGAAAAGTAGTAAATCATATTCTGGGGACTATGCACACAACTAGGAGCAAGAGAATTAAACCATATCTTAGCATCACCCTTTAATGAGAAAGGAAACAATTTGAGAATATAGTAATAGCGAATTTTATTTTCATGAGCAAATAGGGTGGCCATATCATTCAATTTAGTAAGATGTACCACAACAGTTTCAGAATCATAACCATAGGAAGGATCAGATTCAACCAAAGTAGTTAACTCAGGATCAACAG
This sequence comes from Triticum dicoccoides, assembly GCF_002162155.2. Classification (NCBI taxonomy): domain Eukaryota; kingdom Viridiplantae; phylum Streptophyta; class Magnoliopsida; order Poales; family Poaceae; genus Triticum; species Triticum dicoccoides. The sequence continues at coordinate 497,391,328 of NC_041382.1, forward strand.
AGAATTCATAATCCTTATCAGTTACAAAGATAGGTGAAGTAGCAAAAGGGGGATCATATTTCATTCTATCATTCAAGGATTTTTCTTTCAGCTTAGCTAACAATTTCTTAAGATCTTTTCTATCATTGCAAGCAAAGAAGTCTCTAGCAGTTTCTTCATCAATAACATAACCCTCAGGAACAACATGTAATTCATATCTAGGGGGAGAATCATAATCATCATTTTCAATAATATCATCATTAGTAATTTCATTCTCTCTAACCCTAGCAAGTTGTTCATCAAGAAATTCACCTAGTGGCACAGTATCAAGAACAGAAGTAGTATCATCATAAGCATCATGCATAGTATAAGTGGCATCATCAATAACATGCGACATATCAGCATCAATAGCATGTGTAGGTGTCACAAGTTTACTAAAAACAGAAGGAGAATCTAGTGCAGAGCTAGATGGCAGTTCCTTACCTCCCCTCATAGTTGAGGGATAGATCTTGGTTTTGTTGTCTTTCAGATTCCTCATAGTGATCAATAGATATAAATCCCAAGTGACTCAGAGAATAGAGCTATGCTCCCTGGCAACGGCGCCAGAAAAAGGTCTTGATAACCCACAAGTATAGGGGATCACAATAGTTTTCGAGGGTAGAGTATTCAACCCAAAATTATTGATTCGACACAAGGGGAGACAAAGAATATTCTCAAGTATTAGCAGTTGAGTTGTCAATTCAACCACACCTGAAATACTTAATATCTGCAGCAAACTATTTAGTAGCAAAGTAATATGGAAGTAACGGTAACAATGGCAACAGTAACAGTAGCAGTTTTGTAGCAATCATAACAGTGGCAAGGGAAAATTAACAGAGCAAAGATTAATATGAAACGAAATCATAGGCAATGGATCAATGATGGATAATTATGTCGGATGACAATCATCATGCAACATTTATAACATAGGGTGACACAGAACTAGCTCCAATTCATCAATATAATGTAGTCATGTATTCCGAATATAGTCATACGTGCTTATGGAAAAGAACTTGCATGACATCTTTTGTCCTACCCTCCCATGGCAGAGGGGTCCTATTGGAAACTAAGGGATATTAAGGCCTCCTTTTAATAGAGTACCGGACCAAAGCATTTGCACTTAGTGAATACATGAACTCCTCAAACTACGGTCATCATCGGGAGTGGTCCTGAATATTGTCACTCCAGGGTTGCTGGATCATAACACATAGTAGGTGACTATAACTTGCAAGATAGGATCAAGAACACAAATATATTCATGAAAACATCATAGGCTCAAATATGAAATCATGGCACTCGGTCCCTAGCGACAAGCATTAGGCATAGCAAAGTCATAGCAACAGCAATCTTAGAACATAGTGGATACTAGGGATCAAACCCTAACAAAACTAACTCGATTACATGGTAAATCTCATCCAACCCATCACGGTCCAACAAGCCTATGATGGAATTACTCACGTACGGTAGTGAGCATCATGAAATTGGCAATGGAGGATGGTTGATGATGACCATGGTGAAGGATTCCCCTCTCCGGAGCCCCGAACGGACTCCAGATCTGCCCTCCCAAGGAAGAACAGGGCTTAGCGCGGCTCCGTATCGTAAAACGTGATGAATCAATCTCTCTGATTTTTTTCTCCCCGAAAGAGAATATATGGAGTTGGAGTTGAGGTCGGTGCAGGTCCAGGGGGCTCACAAGGTCGGATGGCGTGCCCCAGGGGGGTGGGCGCACCTCCCACCCTTGTTTCTAGGGTGTGGGCCCCTACTGCTGATTCTTTCACCAATATTTTTTATTAATTCCAAAAGTTATCTCCGTGAAGTTTCAGGTCATTCCGAGAACTTTTTATTCCGCACAAAAATAACACCATGGCAGTTCTGTTGACAACAGCGTCGGTCCATCTTAGTTTCATTCAAATCATGCAAGTTAGAGTGCAAAACAAGGGCAAAAGAGTTTGGAAAAGTGGATACGACGGAGATGTATCATTGCACTAGTGAAAGTATGAACCCTAGGCCTCATTTTCAAGCATCGTAACACCATTTGTGCTGACTTTTGTTACTTGCTACCTTGCTGTTTTATTGTTAATATTATAAAAATCAATATCTACAATCATTACTACACTTGTATTAGCATCTCTTCGCCGAACTATTGCACCTATACAATTTACCATTGTATTTGGTGTGTTTGGGACACAAGAGACTTTTTATTATTCGGTTGCAGGGTTATTTGAGAGAGATCATCTTCATCCTATGCCTCCCATAGATTGATAAAGCTTAGGTCATCCACTTGAGGGGAAATTGCTACTGTCCCACAAAACTCTGCACTTGGAGGCCCAACACGAGTCTACAAGAATAAAGTTGCATCATAGACATCAAACCCTGACTCTGTTGTAATCTCGGGGCCTCAACCTACATATAAAGGGGAGCCCCTGAGGTAGAAAGATAGGTTACAAGATCTCGGGTACTAGGTTAGCCAAGTCGCACACTTGTAATCGAGATCTAATGCGATAATCAATCAAGTAGGAAGTAGGCTATTACCTCCAGCGTGAGGGGCCGAACCTAGGTAAACCCATGTCTCTCAATTCTGATCAACCACGTTCAACCTACTACCTAGTTGCGATGGTCTCATGACTAAGTCCTTTGTCGAGGACATCTGCCATGACAAAACCATGACAATTGGCTCCCACCATCACTACAAAAAAAATACACTTTCATGATGATACGTGTTTGTCACAATAGGTCACATTTTCTGTCATGCATGTACATCCATGACGATTTTATGACAGAATCAAGATAGTCATACATGTGTTGTCATAGAAGTGTTCCACGACATTACCAAAATTATCATCACGAAAGAGTTCACTTCCATGAAGATAAATGGCGCGTCATGGAAGTGCTTTCGTCAAGGGTGACCGACACGTGGCATCCACCTAACGGGTCGCCATTAAGCTATCGGGTCCGGTTTTCGATCCGATAACCCGCTACCAGCCCGGACCAATGAGGATTTTCCACGTGTAAAATTCTCATTGGCTGAATGAAACACATGTTGGCTCACCATTGGGATAGATGTCATCCATTCATTGGACAGGAGGCGCCTATGATACGTCGACACGTGGCACGGCCCAATAGAGGCCCATTTCGGTGAAAAGGCTGGCATGTTTGACTTGGTCAAAAGGTAATGGGCTGGCCCACGAAAAGCCTGTTAACGGCCTATTCGTATATAGCCCATTTACGACCCGCTAACTCACGACCCGTTACGGCCTATCGAAATTAAGCCCAGTAGCTTCATCTAGGCCGTCCAATATGATTCCAACCCATTGTAACTTCCGGCCCATGTATGGCCCATGATGTCTTTCGGCCCATATGAGGCCATTTGTAACTCTGGGCCCATTAACAACCCTTGGTGAATCTGGCCCACAATGAACAGTGTACCGCTTTATACCCATCACTGGCCCATTATTCCATTGGGCCGTTTCCAACCCGTGTTATCTTTCGGCCTTCTCAGGGCCCATTTATTCTTGGGCTCATTTCCAGGATTCGGTTACTTACGGCTCATTACTGACCTTTTCTGCTTGTGGGCCAAATTCAGCCCATGGTTATAATCGGCCCGTTTGTGGCCAATTAATCCGTTGGGCCATTTTCATAGCGTCATCAAAAACGGCCGATTAACGACGGCCGGTTATTGTCGGCCCATGAACGGACGATTCCAAATCTAGCCCGTTTACAGCCCATAATGCGGTCTGTTATTGGCCCATGGTTGGCCTATCGATCATATGATCCGTAGAAGGCCCATTGATGCTACGGCCCGTAGTAGGCCCATTGTTTCTACGGCCCTTAGAAGGCCCGTTTTTTCTACGGCCCGTAGGAGGCCCATGGTAACTACAGTAAATATGTAACATCCCAAATTTTCAATTTGGAATGTTATACATAGGTCATTCATGCATATCATATTTTTACTGCATTGTTGCTTTGCGATCCTCGAAATTCTAAGCTACTCAAGGACCCACATAGAGAGTTGGGGATTTCACGTTTTTCATATTTGAATTTTATCAAATATCGAAACAAGGATCACTTTGGTTTTTAATTAATTTTCTCTCCGAAAATATTTCATATTAAAATATAAGAGAGGAGATAATATGACTCTCCAAAATAAAGGGAATATTGGAGGAAAGATATTAAAATAAAATAAATATTTTCTTTTGGACTTTTATTGCTATTTTGTTTGAATTAGGAAAAATATATGTTTTTCAAAATTGCATTAGAGGCCCAAATGAATGTTCACCTTGTCCGCAATATTATTAGAGGATCGTGAAAATTTATTTCAGGATTTTTGGACTCCGTTTAGTATTTCTTTTATTTGTTTTTCCACGTTATGATTATTTAAAAAAAGTGCACCGACCTAACCGGGCCGTGCCCGACCCGGACACCGCCCGACCGGCCTTTAAAGGGCGAGGCCCGAAGCCCGCAGCGCCGCCAGCCCCGCCCCGAAACCCTAGCGCCGCCGCCTCAATCCCGCCGCCGCCACCGCCTCACGACGCCGCCGCTCG
>NC_041382.1:497396274-497426749 GCF_002162155.2 Triticum dicoccoides
GCCGCCGCCCGCCGGAGCCGCCGCCGAACGCCGCCGCCGGAGTCACCGCCGCCGCCACCAATCCTGCCACCGCCGCCACTCGTCGGAGGTAGAAACCGCCGCCGACCGCTATCTCTGTTTTTCTCAGAAAACCTATCGGATTTTTTTAGTAAACCCTAGTTTCGTTTTTTATTAGATCGGTTCGGTTTTTTAGGTTTAGTTATTTAGAGGACGTTCGTCCATACATTCGTTTTAACGAACACTGTTCCTCAGTTAGCCGTCGACAGTGAACTTTCGTTTGTTAGCCTGTTCGTCTCATTTTATTTTCTAGGGTTTTTCCGCGATTATTTTCGATCATGATTTCTGCCCTAATCTTCGTTCTAGTATATCTTTTCACTCGTTTATCCAAATCAGGTGAAACAAGCGCCTAGATCTTCGTCTCGATGTCCTCTTTCTGTTTAACAAACTTGAACAAGATTTTGGTACTGTAAAATTTGACTTTAGTCCAGATAAGTCAACAGATCTTGTTTCTTTCGTAGTTTGAGTTTCGTTGCTCCGTTTGATTTGATTCTTTTTGCAAAATCGAATCTCTTCAGTTGAGTTTTCAGATTCGATCTTCTTATTTGAGTTTTAAACGTGCATATTTGCTTGAGTGCTTATGTATGCTATTGTTTGTTTGCATTAGAATTCCCGAAGTGCGAAGCGTGCTACTACGAGTGTTGGTATCAAAACCGGCGGATCTCGGGTAGGGGGTACCAAACTGTGCGTCTAGGATCGATGGTAACAGGAGACGGGGGACACGATGTTTACCCAGGTTCGGTCCCTCTCTATGGAGGTAAAACCCTACAACCTTCTTGATTGATATTGATGAATATGAGTGTTACAAGAGTGGATCTACCATGAGATCGTAATGGCTAAACCCTAGAAGTCTAGCCTATTTGGGTATGGTAATGAATATATGTGGTGTCCTTTGCGGACTATCCCCTTCGGTTTATATAGACACCGAGGGGATCTAGGGCTTACATGGAGTCGGTTACATAAGAAGGAATCTTCGATCGCCAAGCTTGCCTTCCACGCTAAGTAGAGTCCAATCCGGACACGGTGCAGTCTTCGGCCTTCATGTCTTCACAGCCCATTAGTCCGGCCCAAAGGATAATAGGCCGGACGCCCGAGGACCCCTTAGTCGAGGAATCCCTCAGTAGCCCCTAAACCTGGCTTTCAATGACGAGGAGTCCGCGTGCAGATTGTCTTCAGAATTGCAAGGCGGGTTCCCCTATTCTCCAAACTCCAAGATAGTCTTCGGATGCAATGATAGTATCCTGTCCTGTTACGCACAGCATACACAACTGTAGAGAGAATATAATTTTTGCACGAAACTAATCTGTTAATAGTTTTTCCCAACATGACATCACGTCTGTCCGGTTATAATTTTGAACCGTTTTTCTTCCGTCGTCCCACGCTTCGAGACACGGTTGCCATTGGCACGTCTTATCGAAACAGAGATCGTGCCCCCCATATTACGGGATTCTAATCAATGCAGGCGTGGGTGACTCAACTGTGCCGTTTTGCACGGCTCTCGGGAATAGGCGAGTTCAAGGCGAGTGGGGAGGCACTTGATATTCACGGCCTTTATAAGGGGATAAGGACACTCTTCCTTTACCCACACCCTTCTTCATCTTCAGTCCTTCCATCCTCGAGCTCTAGCACCCAAGCTTTCCGCTTTTCTTCCTTCGAGAAGGCACTCCAATCATGTCTGAATCCGGATTTGGAGGCAAGTGGATGGCCTCTTCCATTAAGGAGAAGAACATCACGGAGCTCCGGGAGGCAAGCTATCTAGCCAAGGAGATTGCTCACCGACTCCCGGCAAAAGGGCAGATCGTCCCTACCCCCGATCCCCACGAGAGGGTTGTGTTTCTCACACACTTCGTCCGTGGGCTGGGATTCCCTCTTCATCCATTTGTCCGTAGATTGATGTTTTACTATGGGTTGGACTACCATGACCTGGCCCCCAACTTTATCCTCAATATCTCCTCATTCATAGTTGTGTGCAAAGCCTTTCTCCACATCCCACCTCACTTTGGCCTATGGCTGAAGACTTTTAATGTAAAGCCAAAGGCGGTGCATGGACAACAGGCCAAGTGCGGAGGTGTCATGGTGGGCAAGATGCCCAATACCAGCTGGCTCGAAGGCTCCTCCGTACAGATGGTGAAGGGATGGCAATCAGGGTGGTTCTATATCACCGAGCTGCGCGACGTGAACTGGGCGTCGGCTCCCGAATTCTGATCCGGAGTCCCGATGCGGCTTACCTCCTGGCAAGAGAAGGGCCTGACTTGGGGATCATTGGAAGAGATCATGGGGCTCCAAACGTGCCTCCAGAATATGATAACCCGAAAGATCAAGCTCGTCGATGTGATCCAGGTCATGCTTTTACGCCGGATCCTTCCATGTCAGCGCCGGACCTATTATTTGTGGGAGTTCGATTCGGCCGAGCACCAGACACTGCTAAGGCTTTTTGGCACGACGCACAAAGATATCTGGAAGGTGCTCTTTAAGGGCAGCGAGATGCCGCCACCCTTGACCAAGGATCACGCACTACTAGGAAAAGGCCTACTAATGGCGCCCGAGTTTTGCCTACTAATGGCGCAGTACTGGTGCGCCATTAGTACCACGCCACTAGTATTTTTTACTAATGGCGCACCACTGGTGCGCCATTAGTATGTGGTATACTAATGGCGCACCACGCCGTGCGCCATTAGTATAGAACACCATGCACCATTAGTATGCCTCCCAGGGGGCCATATTTAACCATGTGCTTTGGCATACTAATGGCACTCTGTAGTGATGCGCCATTAGTATCCTTTGGCATACTAATGGCACACTTTGAGGTGATGCGCCATTAGTATGAATATTAGGTTTTATTTTTTTTACTTTTCTGATTTTTGCACAGGTTACAAAATATATTATTGGACAGAATATAGACAGCAGCAGACAGCAACAACAGATTCATCGAATACAATAGAAGATTAGTCTCTGAATACAATTCATCATATTAGTCTCCGAATTCAAAAGGCCGAACAAAGATAAAACATTACAAGTCTCGAGACCACGAGTAGCGAGTTTGTCTTTACATTACAAGTTGATATCGATCATCTAAACTACCATCACATAGAAGAGAGCTGTGGTCATCAGGATGAGCATCATCGTGATGAAACTGGTCTTCATCCGGTTCCTCCAACGCTCCCTCCTCTCTCCCGCTAGATAGCGGGCATATCTAGATTCCACCTCCGCCCTAGTGGTGTACCCTTTGTAACTGTTACCACTAAAACGGTGAACCTATCTCCGACACTCCTCCCAGTCGTTGTAGACTCCGGGAACCTTACCCTTGTACACGACATACGACGACATCTCTATGCACAAGCCAAACAACAAACAATAGATAAGCAATATATAAGTAAGGATTGGAAGAGAAAAGCAAGACATTAATAGCACGATTCATGGTCCTACTAATAAATAGCATCGATTACATCTAAGTTGAATGACTGTCCAAACCAAAGAGACATACAATTCATTAAAGTTTAATTACAACATGAGCCAATCAATGTTTCAGAACTACACATAGCATCACTACTTTCGACCCGACTCATGGGACCGGAGCATGGATGAAGCCGCCGTCTGTCATGATGGTCATGAAATCGCGGGCATTGTCAGCCTGCATTTGTAGCGTTATGTCTATCTCACTGTTGGACGGTTGATATCTTAGGTAGAACTGCCCCGAGGTATGAAGGTCATCTTGATGGATGATTTCCGCTAACTCCGACTAGATGCGAAAGAATTCTTGTCTGATGGCCGCGTCCTGGATTGCCGACAAGCTCGCGGCCCAACCTTTGAGATTATCTGGTAGCAGAAGGTGATGATGGTCCCGTACGATTGCCCGCATGTGATGGAGGGCGTAGTAGGCATCCTTCTGACTGCCTGCGGCTGCTTGACGCAGCAGAACTTAGTATTGTGGGCAAACACGTGCCTGCCGTACCTACGAACTGGCCTGGTGAAGGTGCCTCCAGATTTGGCATAGCCGGGGAGAACATCATCAAGAACTACGTGGCCATGGTTTTGGTCGAAATACGTGGCCATGGAATATTTCGGGCATAAGAGGATGAGTGTGCAATGTGTGTCACTGCACAGAACACGGAATGTTAGAAAAACAAAAGACCGATCGAAATCTAATAAATCATTTGTTTCGGGCGGTTAAGGGATGACTTACTCGGGAAAGTAAGCCACGAGGAAGTTATCCTTATCTGGGTTTGCCAGAATGACGCCTTCGAGGTGTGAACTCGCGACTTGGCGGTCCCCAACGCTGCCCAAGAGCTTGGCACGCATGTAGAAGGGGTCGACTATCACGATGTCCGGTGTCCTGTCTCTAATGATCTGCATCTCCATACTCAGCGAAAATAGCTGAACGAAGGTGTAGTGCAGCGGGTGAAGGCTAAACATAGCAAAGATGTCATCAAACCACATGACGATCGTACCCCCGATGGCGCCATCGACAAAGCCCGTGCCCTCTGGCACCTTGGCCACGAAAACTGGGTATGCCACATCATTCTCTCTGAGATGCCGCTTCTCCAAAGAAAGAACACTGTCATGCAGACTCCGCATAGCACCGGTTGCAGCATTGAGCATATTTGTTGGTAGCATCGCCCTACCCGCCACATGCACCCTCCTCGAGATATCCTTAGGTGAAGGTGGCCCGTCCTGAGCACGGATCGTACTCGGTGCCGGCTGGCTCGCACCGGTGCCCTTTTTAGCCTTTCGTTTCCGTCCCTTCTTCTTGATCTACTGTAATGGGACCGAGTTTTGCTCATAGACCGCCTTCTTGAGCGTGTTGGGGCTGATAATATTTGGCACCTCAGCTATCTGAGGCTCGGTGAAGGCGACAGCTGGAGGCGTCTCGTGAGAACTGAACGCCAGACGACGCCTGTTGCAACTAGGTTTCTCCGCCGTACCAGCTAGATGGTGGTCGTCTTGGTTGGGTTCTTGAGAAGGAGGCCCACAGAACGCGTCACCGTACCCATGTTCGGCAAAGTACTTATCAACGTTGGTAAATGTACCGTCGTCATTGTCGTCGTCGTCCGGATCCTGTGCCATATGCATGTCCGGATCCTGTGCCATAGGGATGTCCGACATGTCCGGTAGCGTTGCAGCGTTCTTTCCATGGCTTGGTGCCGACACGACTGGCGGTCTTGTCCGTGGGGTGGTGTCCCCCGCCCCCAAACGAATCTGGCTCTTCGGCCAAAGCAGGGGCCAGCTTACGCAGGCGCTGAGGGTCATGTCATCTTCTTCGCCGGCCCCAGCGGGTCGAATCGGAGGTAACAACTCGTCGTAGCCTGGTAGCACCTGAACCACTTCAACCCTATACACTGTGGGTGGCATCAAATTACCGTGGAACACGGGGTTGCCCGGTTGAACGATTCTGCCCTTGGCGACCTCGACCAACTCGCCGCCCACGAAGTGCAGGAGAGTGAAAGGAACATCGATGGTGCCCTGCGAAAACATGCATGTAGGGCGTCAGGGATGCCCAGTCAAAGGCAAGGAGATGAAGTCATTGGCCGAGAGGCTTAGTTACCGTGATGCTGTCAAGCTCGGCTAATGTCGAGGCATCGCCAACGGCAGGCGTGCAACTGATGGAGGGGCCGCTTGCTGGCGAGGTGCCGGCCGGCGTACACCCTGGTGCATTAAGCTCCAATGCCCGTGCCGGCGTCGGAGACATGAATACCGCCTCTGACGGAGACACCAATGGCGCCGCCGGAGACACCAATGGTGCCGCCTGCACGCTATGCGAGTTGCTGGCCGTGAAGCTGGGAACCGGGGGAGGCTCATGTTGGCCGCCGACAATCCACGTCGTTAGCCCATGAATCAATGTAGGCACCATGGCGTTGAGCTTCAATCCTAGTTGTTGTTCCACTTGCTCTTGGACAAGCTCCGGAATCTGCGCCACTTGTTCCTTGAGTGCTTCAACCTCGCGCGACTGGCTTTCCGAGCTGGTCTTTTTCTCCTTTCGCCCACCAGTGGTATAGTATGACGACCATTTTGTGGACAAGCCTTTGCCAGCCACACGACCAACTGACGTCGGCTTAGTGAGCTTATCCTTGTTTTTCATTACGTTCAATTCCCTATTCAAAGGGGTGTCGAAAGGGGAGCTCTGACACGACCCCGCGCTACTGCTTTCATTGTCCTGCGGAAGGAACGTGAACCATTTAGAAATATTGGGGATTAATTAGAATGCAACCATATGGAGCTAATTACGCGGGGGTGTATTCCTTACCAGAACAAGCTCAAGCGCCTTGGTCTTCGGATCCATGGTAAGCTCCTTTGTTACCGGGTCCTCCTTGTACCGGGCCCTGAGAAAGTTCCTGGTCTGCTTTTCACGGTATTTCTCGAAGCGGGGCGGTAGGCCTTGCTCGGCACGCTCCGCGTCCTCCTTGTCTCATATAGGCTCCGCCACTCTGTAACCGCCGGGACCGAGTTGGTGGACCCCTAAGTTCAACTGCCGCATTTCTTTTCCCCACTGACTTGATTCGGAGGTTGCGGGGCTCTCGCACTTGATCTTGAACTCCTTCTAGTCATCTTTGCTCAGCAAAGGATATTTCGCCTTGATCTTCTCATAACTATCACCTTTTTCAATCATTGCCTTCACCGTGATTCTCCAAGTAGACAGGGCCGTGCTCATCCTCGTGAGGGCGGCACTGTTCACTTTATTCCCTGAGAGGCGTGTGTTTGCAAACTCAGAGGGGAACTTGTATCGTTCGTGCAGCTTCGTGAAGAGGAGGCTGCGCAAATTCCCTCGGTCCTTATGCCTTAGGTTCTCGGTGTTGATCGAGACAGTGCTCCGGAGAATGCACCCGAGCTGAACCAAGTACCCCTTGACTACTTGTTTGGGCGCCGTCGGATGCCCGTCGGAGTTCACTTCAGTAAATTCCTCCCTGACGGTGCCGAGCACGCTCGGGCACCGGTCCTTCCGTTGCCTCTTCGGTTGGCTGCCATCTGTGCGTGTGCGGCCATCATCAGTGGTGGCATCCGCGGCGCCATCATCAGTGGTGTCATCCCCGACGCGACTAGGGGTTGTGTAGTCAGGATCGGTGTCTTCCGCGGTGTCCTCATAGCGGTGAGGTTCTTCCTCCAACTCCTGGGACAGCTCCCAGAATTGCTTGCGCCAGAACCGATGGCCTCATCGTTGTGGGCCATGTTTCGCTCTAAATAGGAAAAAAGTTTGGTCAAAAAGTTGGTTATTGTCAAGGAACAAGATCATGGTCTCATCATTTAGGGTTTTTCGACACCGAGGCATCCTAAAAGCTAAGCTTTTATCATTTAGGGTTTGTCGACGCCGAGGCACCCTAAAAGCCTAAGCGTACATCATTTAGGTTCTCATCGACACCGAGGCACCCTATAGAAGCCAAGATAAGTTTTGATCATTTAGGGTTTATCGATGCCGAGGCACCCTAGGTTGGGCCTAATCACTTGGCACTAATCACTTGGCTCTATTGCCACCTATGTTGGGTTTACCATCTAGGGTTTATCGATGCTAAGGAGAATTCTAAGTTGGGCCTAATCACTTGGCTCTATTGCCACCTATGGTTTAATGCAGCAAGAATGGCGGGGCAGTTGATCCTACTTAACTAAGATACCCCGGCGCATGCATTAGTCGCAAGTACCGCATATGTCCTATTTTTAGCAAAGTCATGCTAAAATTCACGGAAAATTTCAGCATGACCTTTGCTGAAAATAGGACATATGAAGGTTGTACATCCACACAAACACAGGCCAGGTGCTATGTGTGCTTCTCTGGCTGCCAAACGGATTGACTCCATCGGTGCTTGCACCTAGCATGATGTTCCTCAGATCCTTCCCAAATTCTGGGTGTTCGAAGTTCAACGCTTGCCACTGGCTCCCATCCTTAGGGTGACTCAGCATCTTGTCTTTTTTATTTATCTCCAGATCATTTGTGTCATCTTCTCGCTTCTTCTCCTCCCTATCCGCGTGCCAACGCAGGAGCTTTGCTACCTTAGGGTCCGCGAAATACCGCTGCAGACGAGGAGTGATCGGAAAGTACCACACCACTTTTCGAGGAGCTTTCTTCCTCTTCTTGTATCGAGTGACGCCGCACACCAGACATATGGTAGACTCCGCGTGCTCGTCCCGATAAATGATGCAATTGTTCATGCACACATGGTATTTCACATGCGGTAAATCCAGAGGACACACGATTTTCTTCGCCTCCTCGAAACTGGTAGGGCACTTCTTCCCCTTGGGAAGATGTTCGTGCTAGAATGACATGTTCTCGTCGAAGCATGCGTCGGTCATTTTGTGTTTTACCTTCATCTCCAGAGCTATGAGCGTTACTTTTAGGCGGGTATCCTCGGGCCTGCATCATTCATACAATGGTGTAACCGCGTCTATCTCAAGTTGATCCAGCTTGGCTTTCTCTCGGGCGGCAGCTCTTGCGTTATCCGTCTGCTTGAGAAGCAACTCTTGAATATGAGGGTCCTTGTCACAACCGTAGTTCTGGTAATGCCTAGTGCTAGCATCTGGTGTTGCATCATTTTTAAATTTTATCTAAATTTGCAATAGGGGTGATCAATCCCTAGCACCAAAAGAACTCAGCTAGGTTCAACTTAAAAACATTTTCAATGAACCCAAAGTGCCTTAAGAAAAGTTCATGATTTTTGGTTAAGGTAGAAACCTCTACCAAAAATGATGAATATATTTCTAGGACATTTTTAGATTTTTGAATTAACTCATATTGTATTTGACTTGGGGTTATAAATTCCTATAAATACTTTTATAACTCCAATCATTCTGAAAAATATTGTGGGGCTCTGGGCTAGTCCATATTGCATCCACAAATAATTTCAGAAGCAACAAAAATGGTTTAGTTTTCTTACTAAATCAAATCAGAGCAAAATAAATAGAAAACAGAAAGAAAAATAGGAAGAGAGAGAAGGACTTACCTGGCAGAAGCTTACATGGCACCCACCAATAGGCCCAGTACTGTAGCTAGTGGCCCAGCCCACCACCGCTGCCCCCTGTCGTCTTCCTCCTTGGACAGAAGGACAGGGGCGTGTGCTCGCCGCCTCCTGGCCACGCGCAGGCCACCTCCACCCTGCCTGCTTCACTCCACCGATGCCCTGAACACGCCACGCAACCCCTGGTCACTTCCCCCTCTCTCCCATGTATCTCCCTCGCCTGCCCCTCTCTCTCGAGCACCACCGAGCGGAGCTCGTCGCCACCGCTCACCGTTACCGCACCCAGAGCCTCCCCTCGACCCCTCGACGTGCCCAGTAGCTCGGCTACCTTGTCCTCAACCTCCTCGCCAAGCCAAGCAACACCGGACGCCGCTGGACGCCCTCACCGCCGTCTTCTTCAACCTCGGGCTACCGAGATCGCCGGCGATCGTGCGTCCTCTCTGATGCTTCCCCGAGCTCGCTGAGGCCACTGAACAAACCGATGTGAGCTCTTGCGTGGATCCCCTCCTTCCTCCCCTTCGATTTCGAGCCGTAGACGTCGCCCCCTTGACGACCGTAGCCGCCGCCGCTTGAGCTCGTCGTCGGCGCAGCTCCGGTGACCAAATGGTCACCCCGGCGAGTCCAACTTGCTCCCCGCAACATGTAGTGCCCCGCTAGACCTTCCCCTCGCTCGTTAGCACACCACAGCGCTAACCCGCACCAGGCCCGAACTCCGGCAGCCGCCGCAGGTTCCACTCCGGCGAACTCCGGCCACCCCCGCACCTCCCGTTGGTCTCCCTAGATTCGCACGGGCACGGGCTATCCTCTGGTGCCCCTGGTGCATCGATCCATCGCTTCTGGTGAGTTCCGAGCAAACTCCGCCGCGGTTCGAGGTCACCGCCGGCGAGACTCCGGCGACTGTCGACGTGGCCACTTAGTTAGCACTAATCACTCACTAATTGACCTCCTGACCCACTTACATGTGGGCCCAGTGCCTAAACTAATTAGTTTAACTCTCTGTTAGATTAGCACTAATTTCAGTGGGCCCCGCTTGTCAACTTTGACTTGGCCACGTCAGCTTTGACCGGGTCCCACATGTCAGCCTCTGTAGCTGACTATGTGTCACTGACTAGTGGGCCCTACTGGTCAGGTTTGACCTGGAGGCACCCAGTTGACCAGCTGACGTCACAGTGACGCAATGCTGACGCAGTTAACATTTTCTGCATTTAAAATAATTCAGAAAATTGCAGAAAATATCCAAAACTTCAAAAATTCATAGTAATTCAATCGTAACTCCAAATCAAACATATTATATATGAAAAATGATCAGAAAAATCTAATCTATCCATCTGTACTTTTTTCATGCATGTTTGAGCAAGTTAACCTCACTGTTTAGGATTAAACATGATTAGCACAAATTTGATAGTAGATTTGGAGTTGGAATTTGATCTAGCTTTGAATTCCACTTCAACCAAAATGGCTTCCTGTTGCATTAGTCCAAATCACATCATATTGCCATGTCATGATCATGCATCATATTGTGGCATTGCATTGATTGTTTTCTTTCTCAGTTGCCGGTGGTTGTTCCCCCTCGGTAGACGTATGTTCCGACGATGAGTTCGATGACACCGATGAAGAGTCGTAATATCTTTAGAAGTGCCAGGCAAGCAAAACCCCCTTGTTCATTCTGATACAATCCCACTCTCTCTCGCTCCTGCTCTCTTTTACTTCATTAGGACAACAATGATTCAACTATTACATGCTGCGGTAGCCGAACCCCTTTCCTCTGCATGACCTGTCATTGCCACAGTAAATAGATGAAACCCACTAGCATGAGTAGGAGTTGTTTGAGCCCTGTTGTGCCTACTCATTCATGCTTGTTTGTCATGCCTGCTACTGCTTAGAGTTGAGTCAGGTCTGATTCATCGGGGATGAATTGGAATGGTGATGAACATGTCCTACTGTGTGTGAGCTAAGTTTGTGAACATGATTTGGTAAAGGTAGCGGTGAGAGGCCATGTAGGAGTACATGGTGGGTTGTCTCATTGCAGCCGTCCTCAAGAACTGAGTTCTGTGTTTGTGATCCATGAACAATTACTACCACACAATGGGCTCCGGGTGCTCCAAGCTCTCTCGACTTATTAATCAACTTGATCTTTGTCCAGGAGTTGCAACTAGTTTCTGGTGTTTGTAGGTAGTGTTAGTAGTCTACCAAGTGGCACCCGGTACAGGTGGGCTTGGGACAGACTAGGCACAGTGGCACGGTGTACCAAGTGGCACCCGGATGGTGGGCCCGGGAACCCTGCTCACATCGTTTGGGGCCGTGAGCGGCACCCCGGCCGGATCTCCTTGCAGATGGAACCCGAATAGGCGATAAACCTGGACTAGAGACTTGTTGGTTAGTCAGGTTGTGGCCGACTCCCTCGCCAGGCTTCCGCTTGAAGGTTGCCGAGATACATGATGTGTACATGGTGGTAAGTGGCGCGAGCGTGTGTGAAGAAGTACGCCCCTGCAGGGTTATCATTATTTATTCGAATAGCTGGATTCCTCGGATATGGAAACTTGGACCCCTTGCATAGTTCATAAACAAGCGGAAGTGGATACTCTAAAATGCGCAAGATAAGCGTGAGTGCTATGGATGGCGTTCTCGTGGAAAGACGGGAGCGGATCCATAGTGGTGTATTGGTATGGTGAATATGTGGACTCGTGTGCGCCACCTCAAAAGAGTTACTTGCAGTCGTAGTTCAGGTTAGCCACTGAGTCAAAAGCTGGCTTGCTGCAGTTAAACCCCACCATCCCTTTTGTTGATAATGATGCATATGTAGCTAGTTCTGATGTAAGTCTTGTTGGGTACATTTGTACTCACGTTTGCTTAATTTATGTTTTGCAGAGAGATGTCAGTCTCACTAGTAGTTCCGCTTGGACTTCGACGTTTAGCTTGTTACCTCAGCTACGATCTTGTACCTTGGGAGGGTCTTGTAGATAGTCAGGCTTCTCAGCCTTTTTCATTTGTAGATGTCTGTACTCAGACAAGTTAAGCTTCCGCATGTGCTTGTTGCTTGGATGCTCTGTATGTTGGGTCATGAGACCCATGTTTGTAATATCTCGCTCCTCGGAGCCTAATGAATAAATACTTGAGTCGTAGAGTTATGTTGTGATGCCATGTTGTATTTACACATGTCGAGCATATTGTGTGTATGATTGAAATGCTTGGTATGTGTGGGATCCGACAACCTAGTTGTTTATCCTTGGTAGCCTCTCTTATGGGGAAATGTAGTCTTGTGCTTCCATGAGCCATAGTAGTCCGCTACAGCCCGGTTCACCGGAGTCCTACTAGCCTAGCACTACTCCTCAGGACACTTGACTGGACGGCATGTGTTTCACTTTGTTCCTGTGTCTGTCCCTTCGGGGAAATGTCACGCGGTGACATCCGGAGTCCTGCCTAGCCTGCTACAGCCTGGGTTCCCGGAGTCCTGTTAGCCCAGTGCTACAGCCTGGATTCACAAGCTGCTGACCGACATGCTCGATGTGATTCATGTATGCCTGTCCCCATAGGTTGGTGCCGCTTTGGGTTCACGACTAGCCATGTGGGCCCGGGTTCTCTATCATATGGATGCTAGCGACACTATCATATACGTGAGCCAAAAGGTGCAAACGGTCCCGGGCCATGGTAAGGCGACACCCCTGGGAATACCGTGCGTGAGGCCACAAAGTGATATGAGGTGTTACAGGCTAGATCGGTGTGACTTAGAATCGAGGTCCTGACTGCTTTGGTATCAGAGCCTGACTGCCTGTAGGATTACCAAGCCAAACTGGTCGAAGTCGTGTCTAGAAATGCTTTAGTTATGTAAGGGAATTGGTTGTGGAAGGGAACGTAAGGCTCTTTTTACTCCTTATCCTCATGACCTTATGATCTGAGTCATCTTATGTTTTCTATGGGATTAAGAACTAGGCTTCTCTTCTATCTCTCAGGATGACGTGTTACTAAACCGTAGTTGCCTAGGATTGTTGAGTCTAAGCCTCAGTTCAGTTCTTATTACTTCCGTATGTTGACCGTTGATCCCGGAACTTTGATATTGTGATGTTGAGTGGTTATGCCACCATTTTGCAGGATGTCTCAAATCATTTTGAACATTTACAGCCGTTATGTTGTCTGAGTCATCCCAGGTTTCTAAATAGTGTGATGCATCTGCAAATCCCTTCCTCCCGTTCCTGATGTCCTTTTTGGGCCAGATTAGGCACACTAATCGGTGATTTGAGGTACTTTATTGCCTCGACATATATGTTGGAACTATTATTATGACCCTAGGTGTTTCATAGGATCACCTAGTAATCTAGCTATGTTGTGTGTCCCAGTGTGATGATTCTGGCCATCATTCTCGAAAGCATCCCGTGATGCCATTTGGTAGTAGGTATTCTACTTCTGGGTTCTTGAACCCAAGATTCACTCTACTTACTTTACGTTGATAGTGTTTGCTAGTTCCTTAGGATATTAGTAACCTTTGCGATAGTCCTCTAGGTCCATGGTATTTCCTTCTTCCAAATACCATGAACTACTTATGGCAGAAGTTCCTCGTTGAACCGAAAGATCACAACCAGAGTGCTCTTGATGAGTTCTCGATTCTATGTTGTGACTCTGCCAGTTCTACCTTTCTGCATGGGTTTATCCGGAAGATATGTTGAGCTTTGCTCGACATACTAATCTATGCATCCACAACTCAGAAAGATATATGTTCCTTTGAGTTGTTCCTCTTTAGTTCTTTTCTGACCTTTGTCTATCAATTGATAGTCAAGAGTATGTGTGCATTCGTGTTATCGATGCCTATTATTCTTGTGGTCCGTCAAGCCATTCTATTCCAGAATGACTAGTAGAAACAAACTCCAGTACCTTATCCATATCTAGGATTGGGTCAAAGTAGTTGTATTCCGTGGATCAAAATGCCAACCCAGCTTTTGCTCTGTTCTACCTTGTAGTGTTACCATATTTATGTCAAGAATGTCATGAGAATTGCACCACCTCCTATGAATTCTTGACGCGGTGATACTTATCGCCATAATTATTCATTCTTCGGTCCCGTGTTGCTGTAACCGGAATGCCGACAAGTGAACCATGATGTGTGAAATCAATACTCCTAGCAACTGTGTTGCTTGGTAGTTATGGACATTATTATCACTCTTAGCGTGTTGGTTATAGAATCACTATTCTAGGATTGATCGTGCTACCTTGTCCTTATTTCTAGTGCACTATTCAATCTTGGAGTTAGGATTGAATTCCTTGCTTATTTGATCATATCGTCTTGCCCTGAAAAGCAAGATTGTTCTCGAGCTTAGTGACATATCGGTGGTTCGTGATTTTCCGAATATCTTCTCGGATGTATCACCAGGCTGTCACCTGATCACTATGTTGAGTTCGTGATCAAGTTGGTTTCTTGTAGCCACCCTTTTCTCCAAGAATCTGTGTTGGATACCCCTGAGCTAGTTGGTTAAGCTTAACAACAACTTGGAGAGTTGGAAGATAAAAGCTTGTCCTACCACCCTCATCCCTAAGGGATATCTTGTATCTGTGTTGAAGAAAGATAATATCTTCATTGATTGATCCACATGATCAATTGTCGGTGCTATTGTCTTATCAATCCTTTGATTTGAGTGTGGGCTATCGTCAAATCAAATCAGAATCAACGATGTTCGTAATGTTGTCTTACTCATGGTTGATCCCTCGAGCATACACCATTAAATCTTTTGGTCTGACCAATGCTATCACCGTGTTCACATGATGGTGGAAGTCCAGTGATATGGAAATTCCGATGATTTGTTGTTGAGCCCATCAGCAACATTTTGTCTCCCCCATGATTCATGTTGAACATTACACTAGTGTTGGAAACTTTATAAGCATTGCCCTCTTGTCTTGTTCATGAAGCATATGTCCGGTTGAAAGATGTGAATTCCTCTAATTCATATGCATCTGATGCAAGTTGCCGCCATGGATTCGAGAAAGCTTGTTTTTTCTTCCTTTGGAGTCATCCCAAGTTAGTCATGCATGTGCGAAGTATTCTATGGTTTGATAGGCTCGCTACCTCCAGTCCATATGTGTCCCTAGCACACCAAGCCACAGATTGATATGTTCAAGGAGAAGAAGTTTCTTCTTAAGATCTAGACTTACGCAAGGACTTCGATATCCTCGTTGATGGTTCCCCCTGAACTCCGTAGTGTTTCATTGTAAGACTACCAGGTGACCATGCTTGTTTAGGACAGCGTGTTCACCTGCTTGTAGCAGAACCGGCTCATGTTTTGGAGCTTAATACCAAAGTTCATTCCCCCGAGAGTCTCGCAACGTCATCTCGTCGATTTGTGTTGCAAACTTTCATTTTTCTTTCCAGACCAGATGAGTCTGGATTATCCTGACACCAAACAGATCTGAATCTCAGGCAGATATGATGGTTGGAACGTTTCTCAAGAACTATAATATTGGTCTCTCTATAACCCGGTAAAGTGGATGTTGTGGCCAACACACCCAACTGGAAGACTTGTTGTAGTAGTATCTTGATTGAGAAAGTTGGCCACCTTCCCATAAGGATCTCGTAGAATTTATTCCAATAGTTGTTCCTTATGGATTTTTGTGTTCCCGAAGTCTGACGTTTTACTTGATGTTCTATATATCAAACCATATCTATGAATGGATTACGCTAGCACATCAAGGAAACATTTGAAGCAGAGTGCTAGATGTCTCTCGGTCGATCATCCAGGTTTTGTCTCCTTGGCATTGCTAAGGCAAAATCTGAGAAGGTGTTGTCTTCCTTTGCATCTGCATCGTCCATCACTATTCATCATGGTAGTAAGATGTGTTGCCAGGATCCTCGACTTGGATGTTGGTAGAACCTTGATGAATATGGAAATGCTCAAGTTGTTGAGAGCACGCGCAAGCAAAATCATCCCTTACATTGTCTTCAACAAGGTAGTTCACATCATCCATTCTAGCCCGAGTGTGTCGCTCTCCCGAACTCCGTCAAATGATCGATTGTGATTGCCTTAGGCTGGTATAAAGAGCTTCAATGATCTTTGTATCAAAAGTAATTCTTTTTGCCACCTAAGGGAATAGCTCTACGAGTCACCTTCCCTAAGGTGCCCCACTATGGAAGCATGGCAGCTAACCCCCCGCTACGTCGTGACCGGGCGTGGGATTGTTGCCTACCAAATTTAACCCTTGTCATTAGTTTGTTTCCATTGCTTATGATGGGTGTTTTGCGTCTCAACTCGAGGGATATTGTTATGTCTCATTCCATTAGTTGATCGTCAGTTGTTCGATCTTCGAGAAGATCGATTCCTATAGAGTCTCTTTCTGTCATCGTCATGCTGGATGAAGATCTCGAAAGCGAAGACGTCAAGATCAATATGAAGTATGGGTTATGAAGATTGTATCAGCTTTGTGTTCCCTCTGTCTCCTTACCTCACGTCTTGAAGCTCGGGGCGAGATTCTTGTTTAGTGGGGGTGAGTTGTCACAACCCTAGTTCTGGTCATGCCTAGTGCTAGCATCTGGTGTTGCATCATGTTTAAATTTTATCTAAATTTGAAATAGGGGTGATCAATCCCTAGCACCAAAAGAACTCAACTAGGTTCAACTTAAAAACATTTTCAATGAACCCAAAGTGCCTCAAGAAAAGTTCATGATTTTTGGTTAAGGTAGAAACCTCTGCCAAAAATGATGAATATATTTCTAGGACGTTTTTGGATTTTTGAATTCACTCATATTGTATTTAACTTGGGGTTATAAATTCCTATAAATACTTCTATAACTCCAATCATTCTAAAAAATATTGTGGGGCTTTGGGCTAGTCCATATTGCATCCACAAATAATTTTAGAAGCACCAAAAATGGTTTAGTTTTATTACTAAATCAAAACAGAGCAAAATAAATAGAAAACAGAAAGAAAAATAGGAAGAGAGAGAAGGACTTACCTGGCAGAAGCTTACCTGGCGCCCACCAATAGGCCCAGTACTGTAGCTGGCGGCCCATCCCACCACCGTGCCCCCTGTCGTCTTCCTCCTTGGACAGAAGGATAGGGTCGCATGCTCGCCGCCTCCTGGCCACGCGCAGGCCACCTCCACCCTGCCTGCTTCACTCCCCCGACGCCCTGAACACGCCATGCAACCCTTGGTCACTTCCCCCCTCTCTCCCGTGTCTCTCCCTCATCTGCCCCTCTCTCCCGAGCACCACCGAGCGGAGCTCGTCGCCACCGCTCACCGTTGCCGCACCTAGAGCCTCCCCCTCGACCCCTCGACGTGCCCAGTAGCTCGGCTACCTCGTCCTCGACCTCCTTGCCAAGCCAAGCGACGCTGGACGCCGCAGGACGCCCTCACCACCGTCTTCTTCAACCTCGGGCCACCGAGATTGCCGGCGACCGTGCGCCCGCTCCGACGCTTCCCCGAGCTCGCTGAGGCCACCGAACGAACCGCTGTGAGCTCCTGCATGGAACCCCTCCTTCCTCCCCTTCGGTTTCGAGCCGTAGACGTCGCCCCCTTGACGACCGTAGCCGCCGCCGCTTGAGCTCATCGTCGGCGCAGCTCCGGTGACCAAATGGTCACCCCGGCGAGTCCAACTTGCTCCCCGCAATGCGTAGTGCCCCGCTAGACCTTCGCCTCGCTCGTTAGCACACCGCAGCGCTAAACAGCACCAGCCCCGAACTCCGGCAGCCGCCGCGGGTTCCACTCCGGCGAACTCCGGCCACCCCCGCACCTCCCGTTGGTCTCCCTAGATGCGCACGGGCACGGGCTATCCTCTGGTGCCCCTGGCGCGTCGATTCGTTGCCTCTGGTGAGTTCCGAGCAAACTCCGCCGCGGTTCGGGGTCACCGCTGGCGAGACTCCGGTGACCGTCGACGTGGCCACTTAGTTAGCACTAATCACTCACTAATTGACCTCCTGACCCACTTACATGTGGGGCCAGTGCCTAAACTAATTAGTTTAACTCTCTATTAGATTAGCACTAATTTCAGTGGGCCCCGCTTGTCAACTTTGACTTGGCCATGTCAGGTTTGACCGGGTCCCACATGTTAGCCTCTGTAGCTGACTATGTGTCACTGACTAGTGGGCCCTACTGGTCAGGTTTGACCTGGAGGCGCCCAGTTGACCAGCTGACGTAACAGTGACGCAATGCTGACGAAGTTAACATTTTCTGGATTTAAAATAATTTAGAAAATTGCAGAAAATATCCAAAACTTCAAAAATTCATAGTAATTCAACCGTAACTCCAAATCAAGCAAATTATATATGAAAAATGATCAGAAAAATCTAATTTATCCATCTGTACTGTTTTCATGCATGTTTGAGAAAGTTAACCTCACTGTTTAGGATGAAACATGATTTGCACAAATTTGATAATAGATTTGGAGTTGGAATTTGATCTAGCTTTGAATTCCACTTCAACCAAAATGACTTCCTGTTGCATTAGTCCAAATCACATCACATTGCTATGTCATGGTCATGCATCATATTGTGGCATTGCATTGAGTGTGTTCTTTCTCAGTTGCCGGTGGTTGTTCCCCCTCGGTAGACGTATGTTCTGACGATGAGTTCGATGACACCGATGAAGAGTTATAGTATCTTCAGAAGTGCCAGGCAAGCAAAACCCCCTTGTTCATTCCGATACAATCCCACTCTCTCTCACTCCTGCTCTCTTTTACTGCATTAGGACAACAACGATTCAACTATCACATGCTGCGGTAGCTGAACCCCTTTCCTCCATATGACCTATCATTACCACAGTAAATAGATGAAACCCACTAGCATGAGTAGGAGTTGTTTGAGCCCTGATGTGCCTACTCATTCATGCTTGTTTGTCATGCCTGCTACTGCTTAGAGTTGAGTCAGTTCTGATTCATCGAGGATGAATTGGAATGGTGATGAACATGTCCTACTGTGTGTGAGCTAAGTGTGTGAACACGATTTGGTAAAGATAGCGGTGAGAGGCCATGTAGGAGTACATGGTGGGTTGTCTCATTGCAGCCGTCCTCAGGAACTGAGTTCTATGTTTGTGATCCATGAACAGTTACTACCACACATTGGGCTCCGGGTGCTCCAAGCTCTCTCGACTTATTAATCAACTTGATCTCTGTCCAGGAGTTGCAACAAGTTTCTGGTGTTTGTAGGTAGTGTTAGTAGTATACCATGTGGCACCCGGTATAGATGGGCTATGGACAGACTAGGCATAGTGGCACGGTGTACCAAGTGGCACCCGGATGGTGGGCTTGGGAACCCTGCTCACATCATTTGGGGCCGTGAGCGACACCCCGGCCGGATCTCCTTGCGGATGGAACCTGAATAGGCGATAAACCTGGACTAGAGACTTGTTGGTTAGTCAGGTTGTGGCCGACTCCCTCGCCAGGCTTCCGCTTGAAGGTTGCCGAGATACACGATGTGTACATGGTGGTAAGTGGCGAGAGCGTGTGTGAAGAAGTACACCCCTACAGGGTTATCATTATCTATTCGAATAGCCGGATTCCTCGAATATGGAAACTTGGACCCCTTGCATAGTTCATAGACAAGTGAAAGTGGATACTCTAAAATGCGCAAGATAAGCGTGAGTGCCATGGATGGTGTTCTCGTGGCAAGACGGGAGCGGATCCATAGTGGTGTATTGGTATGGTGAATATGTGGACTCGTGTGCGCCACCTCAAAAGAGTTACTTGCAGTCGTAGTTCAGGTTAGCCACTGAGTCAAAAGCTGGCTTGCTGCAGTTAAACCCCACCATCCCTTTTGTTGATAATGATGCATATGTAGCTAGTTCTGATGTAAGTCTTGCTGGGTACATTTGTACTCACGTTTGCTTAATTTATGTTTTGCAGAGAGACGCCAGTCTCACTAGTAGTTCCGCTTGGACTTCGACGTTTAGATTGTTACCTCAGCTACGATCTTGTACCTTGGGAGGGTCTTGTAGATAGTCAGGCTTCTTAGCCTTTTTCATTTCTAGATGTCTGTACTCAGACAAGTTAAGCTTCCGCATGTGCTTGTTGCTTGTATGCTCTGTATGTTGGGTCATGAGACCCATGTTTGTAATATCTCGCTCCTTGGAGCCTAATGAATAAATACTTGAGTCGTAGAGTTATGTTGTGATGCCATGTTGTATTTACACATGTCGAGCATATTGTGTGTATGATTGAAATGCTTGGTATGTGTGGGATCCAACACCCTAGTTGTTTATCCTTGGTAGCCTCTCTTATGGGGAAATGTAGTCTTGTGCTTCCATGAGCCATAGTAGTCCGCTACAGCCCAGTTCACCGGAGTCCTGCTAGCCCAGCACTACTGCTCAGGACACTTGACTGGCCGGCATGTGTTTCACTTCGTTCCTGTGTCTGTCCCTTCGGGGAAATATCACGCGGTGACATCCGGAGTCCTGCCTAGCCTGCTACAGCCCGGGTTCCCAGAGTCCTGTTAGCCCAGTGCTACAGCCCGGATTCACACGCTGCTGACCGACATGCTCGATGTGATTCATATATGCCTGTCCCCATAGGTTGGTGCCGCTTTGGGTTCACGACTAGCCATGTCGGCCCGGGTTCTCTATCATATGGATGCTAGCGACACTATCATATACGTGAGCCAAAAGGCGCAAACGATCCCGGGCCATGGTAAGGCGACACCCGTGGGAATACCGTGCGTGAGGTCGCAAAGTGATATGAGGTGTTACATGCTAGATCGGCGTGACTTAGAATCGGGGTCCTGACAGTCCTGCACCCAGCCCATCGATGGTCCATCGTCGTCTGCTCCGCCGGCATCTTCATCTTCATGATCATGCCCTTCGTCTGCTCCGGCATCTTCCTCATCATCATGTCCGGTATCTTCTACATGATGATTGTGTACAGCATCACCGTCGTGATCATGTCCTAGAGATTCTTCATCTTCTCGCCCGCCCGAGCCGCGGTGGTTGTCTTGCTGCCCTTCCTCATTTCTTGCCCGGCCCCCATGGACGACTTCATAGTCATCTTTATCACCTTGCCACCGATAGCCATCCATGAAACACGCAAGAGCAGGTGGTCCCGCACCTGCCCAGAATCCGGGCCCGCAATAAGGCTATTCAGCTTGCATCTTCGACACGGACATCTTATCTCTGTCTCGTTCTTTTGAAGCATCTCGGCCTTCGCGGAGCTCAAAAACCTATTCACGATGCTTTCGGTCATCGTGTGAACCATGGTCACCTGCGGGGTAGAGCAAAATGATATTTTAGAACCAAGAAAAAAATTGGCATGAATTTCCCTAAAAATAGGACCAAAAAGAACGCATAGTGCCAAAATTCTCGCCTAAATGGAAATGAATCAACATTCCGGCAAAATATTGGCAACTATCGCATTTCAAATACCGGTACCTGCAAATGCAACACCACAAACATATGCAACACCACAAACATACATAGATCTAGCTAGGCCACAAAAAGTGCATGTGCACATTGTTGGAGGGAGCTAGGGAGAAAAAAAGTAGATCTACAACATGAAGATAGCTTTCCCCTTACTTACCTATCAAAAAAGGTAATTTCACCACTTAATTTTCATGAATCTATGGTGCAAATGAGGTGAGGAGGAGGAGGAGGCAGCCGACAAGCTTGGAGAAGGAGGTGGAGGGAATGAAGTGGGGAAAGTGAGTGTGTAGGTGTGGCTGTCCAAAATATCTAGCTGGTCCCAGGTTACTAATGGCGCACCACCCAGCCATGCGCCATTAGTAACCCAACATACTAATGGCGTACCTGCTGGCCATGCGCCATTAGTAGTTTTGCAATATATATATATATATATATATATATATATATATATATATATATATATATACACACACACACACACACTAATGGCGCACCATGGCATAGTGCGCCATTACTAGTTTAAACTAGTAATGGTGCACTGTGCCACGATGCGCCATTAGTAGTTTTGCAAAAAAAGAGTAAAAAAATACATTAGTGGCGCACTCTATGGCTGGTGCGCCATTACTAGTTAGAACTAGTAATGGCGCACTTTGCCCGGATGCGCCATTAGTATGTTTGGAAAAATGAAAAAAAATTGTTACTAGTGGCGCACCTTGTGTCTGGTGCGCCATTAGTGTCTTCCACACTAATGGTGCATCGGCACATGGTGCGCCATTAGTATATAGTAGTGGCGCACCACTTCTCTGGTGCGCCATTAGTGTCAATTTCATCTATAGCCCTTTTCCTAGTAGTGTTATGCACAGAGATTTGACCGTTTGAGGTTGGATCGCTACAAAATATGTAGCTCATGGTTGTTTTGGCCTAGTTTTAAAAAATAGGTTATTGCATCCACTAGCAAACCACAAAAAAGATCTGCATTGACTGCAAGCAAACAAATAAACAAGACAACAAGGAAATAAATAAGCAAGCAACTTACGCTAGGCTATCACGGCTATTACACATATTACATCCACTGGGCATCAAAGTTAGCCACCAGTGCAAATATAGGGAACAAAGAAGCATATCATATACACTGGTTGTCAAAGTTGGCGAACGATGCAAATAAATGCCGCAACAAAACAAGTCCAGAACTGAAACCACTTCAGAAGAGCTCAAGAAACAATATCCTGGGTACCCATAATGCTGGCAAGATGCTTAGCAAGCTTATTAACTTTCTCTTGTTTGGCGCTTAAATCCTCCAGCGCTTGCTGTTGCACCAGAAAGTATGCATCTGAATTCTGCAGGGACTTCCTCAGTCCTTCAACTTCCTGTCGCAACACATCTGATCGATGTCTTTCAACTTGAAGTTGAGACTGAAGAAGACGAATTGATTCAGGCAGCGAGTTTGAAGAGCTTGTGCCAACAGTAGTGGCCAGTAACTCGAACACTACATCAAGACATGACTTTTGGGTTCTCTCACTGTCGTCAAGATAGTTTTTATCAGCTTTCTTGGAGATCTACAGGGATGTCTCACTATCTTGAACCTTATCTGCATTAATTCCTTTACCATTGCATAACGAGGTACTGTTCTCCAATATTTTGTCTACATTCTAAAAGAGAAACAAGCAGACACATCATAGGTTTACCATGTTGTATACGAAACTCATTTCGGTAAATTAGTTCAGTAGTAAAGTGGACATGATAACATCATGAAACAAACATATATCTATGTACCATGGTCACTTTATGGTCTATATCATTCTAGTTTTTGTTGCCAAATCAAGATAGAGACACAATTCAAATAATATTTGTTCAAGACAAAGCAGAATAGACAGAATATAAGTGTGGGAAACTATAGAGCAAAAACAACACTTTTAATGTGCATGACATGAGAACATAATTGTTTATTCAATTGAAATTGAAATCAACATAGAGCAATTTACAACAGCAAGCCGGTTAAAGAAACGGGTTTAAAACATACTTGTCGCGCCATTGGAGTTTCAATTCCATCCTTCAAATTTGAAAATAGTTGGTATGAGTAAATACAGTGATGCAAGAGCAAAGGAGTATGAACCATATCTACAGAACCTGACCTGAGAACAATTCTTCTTCTGCTTTAAGTGTTGAGTTGGGATTAGGAGTGGTGGTCCTTGTGCTTTGGGCATTGTAGTTCCCTTACTAATTGCTCGTGTTTGGGTGCTCTGTGGTGGAGACGATGTTGTGTCAACTGGAAATGGGTTACTATCTGGTGGGGTTGGGGTTAGAAGGGGTGTAGCTGGTTCTCTGTCCAACTGGGTAGGGGTACAATCTGCGAGAGTCTGGGTTATGTGTGGTGGGGATGGTTCTTGGGCAAGTACGACCATGGTTCTATCTGCATCAACTGGTAGCACTATCTTTTCTGAAGACCGTGTTGTTACTCCCTTAGATACTGCCATCACCCTCTCCAATTCAAATGGCTGATAAACAAGAAAAGTAATTGAATGTACAAACATTGTATGATAGACATGTGCAATGGATAGTGGGGAATAAAAGAGGGCATGAAATAATTCACATTTATGTTGTCTAACCAAACATGATAGCATGACACGATTTCACATATATGATGGCTAACTAAACATGATAGCATGACACAATTTCACATTATGATGGCTAACTAAAAAAGGTGGAAAGACATAGTTCAAAATATGATGACTATGTAAACAGGATGACATGATATAACTATATAATGTGTTTATTAAATAGGTTGGCATGCCATAATTCACATACATGCCGCCTATGGAAACATGATAGCATGATATAATTCACAGATACAATAACATAATTCAAAATATGATGACTATAAACACTAAACATGATGAGATGATATAACTATATGATGTCTTTATTAAATGGGTTGCCATGACATAATTCAGATAGATGTTGTGTATGTAAACATGATGGCATGATATAATTCAAATATATGATTTATATAGTAATCAAGTAAGCAGATGGAATTCCATATATGATGTAAAAACTAAGCAATGCAAGACAACATGCATGACATGGGTAATATAACCCTGCCAAGTTTGAGCATAGACCTCAGGGGGGAAATAAGACTGGTCATCAGTCTCTAAATCCTCCTCTGAGGAGCTCTCTGTAAACTAGCAAGATGTCTGCTTCACCAGGTAGCATTATCTGCTCTGAATACCTTGTTTTCAGTCCAGATACTTCCATCACCGCTTCAAATGGTTGATGCACAGGAAGAGTAGTTGAATATACAAACATTGTCGACAAATGGAACACATAATAAAAAAATCATAGCATGATATAATTCACATACATGATGATTGGCTAAACAGCATGGCATTGCATAATTCACATATATAATGCCTTTGCAACAAGATATCATTGCATAATTCACATATATAATGCCTTGCAACAAGATGGCAATGCATAATTCACATATATGGTAATTAGACACTAAACATGCGGCATTCACACAAAGCATGTCTAAACTAATCAAATGACATAGAAATGCAAGACACCATATGCATGATATGAGCAACAAAACCCTGCCAAGTTAGAGCATACACCTCGGGGGGGGGGGATAAGACTGTTCATCTGTCTCTGAATCCTCCTCTGAGGAGCTATCCGTAACCAGCGAGATATGCGCTTCATTAGATATCATAGTCTGCTCTAAATACCTTGTTTTCACTCCAGAATTTTGCATCACCGTGTCAAATGGCTGATGCACATGAAGAGTAGTTGAATGTACTAACATTGTTGACAAATGTAATACATAACGAAAAAAAGATGGCCTGATATAATTCACATATAAGATGACTGACTAAGCAGGATGGCATTGCAAAATTCACATATATGATGCCTGGCTAAACAATATGGCGTTGCATAATTCACATAAACGATGAATAAACTAAACAGCTGGCATTACCACAAAGCATGTCTAAACTAAGCATGTCTAAACTAAGCAGATGACATATTTGATGTATAAAGTAAGCAATGCAAGGCACCATATGCATGACATAACCAACATCAGCATGCCAAATTAGAGCGAAGACCTCCGGGGGTAAATAGGAGTGGTCTTCTCCTTCTGAATCCCCCTCAGAACAGATATCTTCCTCTCGATTACAATCCGAAAATGGGTGGAGGGGGGCTACCTTTGCACCTACCATGAAGCGATGTCTGCATGAAATTTTATTGCCACGCAAGGCTCGTTTCTTTTTCTCTACATGTTCAGTTCCATTGTGTACAATAACTGACATGCATAGGAATAAAACATAGTGAGATTATATAAGGAGTGCATGCAGAAATCCAGAGTGATGGTAGCAACCTGTGGATAGACCCAAAACCAAAGATAGCAGGCAGATAATGTCTTCAGTTAAAAAATACAGATAATGGCTTCTTTACTATTTGTTTCCCACCCAGCATGAAACTCATAGTAGACACCATATATTAACCAGATAGTAGATAGATACTATTGATTGCGGCCCCGATATGTACCCCACAACCATTTAAAAACTCAAGTTTGACCATTAGTTTGGAGATGACTCAGAGTCTAATCGGTGAACAGGACGATAAAGTAGCATGTAATATTAAGCGATGCATAACGTAAGCAGTCACGAAAGAATGCGACCTCTCTTGCGGACCCGTGTAGTCCTCGAGGTCATCTGCTCGGTTGATGATGGTAATGCAGTTGTGATGGCTGCCCGCGGTGGGGAAGAAGATCTAAGGCGGCGAAAGACAGTCTGGAAGCCGGATCCCTGCTGTGCTGGACCCTTATGTCGTTGGAGCAGCTGAGCTGGGGTGGACGGCGGCGCAGCAGGAGCGGGACAACCACACAAGGTTTTCATTGACAACTATGTGTAAGAGAAGTAATTCTGTAAGGGCTCGTTTGAATTGGAGGATTCTAACAACGCAGGGATATGAAATACACAGTAATAGGTTAGGAATGCACGTGCAAAATAGAGAATTTAAAAGCACAGGATTTCTGCCAATCTGGGTGTTTGGTTCACAAGAATTGGAAGATCACGGGATGCAAAGAAGCATGGTGAGATTAAGTCAAACCACAAGAAAATGTACAGTTATAATGCTATTATGCTACTATCTCTTAGTCTTGTCCTTCATGAATAGGAATTTGAAAAGGAGGACAAGTGGATATTAAAATTCCTACGGTTTTTCTTTCAAAGAGACACTAAAGGAACAAATCCTATAGTTTTCCTTTGCTCCATTCCTTTGAACCAAGTGCATGAATAGTAGTACCATAGGAAACTTTCCAATTCCTATGTTTTTCCTTTACTTTTCCTTTCAAGCACTGGCGATTCTAGTAGGCAGGCTTGAGCAAGGAAAATCCTACACTCAAAAAATGTTTTTGTGCTACTTTTACTACTTTGGACCCAGGCCACTGCCCTACTAGCTCAACTCTCAGGCCCATCAACAAATGCACAACTCAAACGCGTGGCGTTCAAGGGAGTCCATCACGGATAGCTAAGTTGCCTGGTACCTCACTACTTGTCATATAGTAGGAGAAACTAATCATATTCCACGTTACTACGTGTGCTCAGTGGACAATATATATAACATGTAGAGTAAAAAAGAGATGCAACAAGTGTACAACCTCTTTGGCGAAGCCATGTCGATCTCAGCGTGATTGGGCTGCTCGGTGAGGATGATTCGGCTGACTTGGCTGTCGGAGGAGGGGAAGAACATCTTAGGCATCTTGATATGGAGCACGGGGTACTGCTCCGCTGTGATGGAGGGTTTCGTCATTGGAGCAGCTCCGGTGAGTTGTACGACGACGAGGCTGAAGCAAGACAAGAGAGACAATGTTAACCTGAGTGGAATTGTAATAGCATCTCCAATAGATGACGTAAAATACATAACCACAAAGTGCTAGATGTAAAATACATCAGCCGCTCATCTCTGAACTTAACTGTCGAAACTGAATTTAACTGTTGAAACTGAACTTAACTGTCGAAACTGAATTTTGCTGTCGAAACTGAATTTTACTATCGAAACTGAACGCACTAGTAGCAGAAAAGCAGTAGCAGCAATGCGCGCGAGAGCCGGGGCAGCTGGTCTTGTAGCAGCATCAGTTGACTGACACCACCGGCCAAACCGCCGCCACCCGCCGCCCGTGGCCGGCGGTGCGCCGCCCCGCCTGCCCTGAAATCACTCCCCACCACTGGTCCGCCGCCGCCTAGCCATCCCTCTAGGCCCCGCATGCCCAGCTTTTTCTCAGGCAATCCCCACGCCACCGCCCCACTACCGTCGGCGACCACCCCCCCACCCTGAACCCTAAGATAGATAGTGGGGTACCTCTCCGGCGAGCCCCCCTCCTCGCTGCGGCTGGTTCTTCCTTAACTCCGATGAGCCACCCCCACCCCCTGAATATCGACTGACCCAAAAGTCGATTCAGTCGACTATAGTGTAGCCAAATTGGAGCAGCAACGCAAGCAAGAGCCAGAGCGAGAGCAGCAACGCGAGAAAGAGCAAGAGCAAGAGCAGACCAGGCAGGGGACCAAGAGCATGAGCAGAGCAGTAGCGCGAGCGAGAGCTAAAGCAGCAACTCCTACTGATGTGGACGTTGCCGCCGAGGGAGCGACACCGTGGAGGAAGTGGCCGGCGACGCTGCCGTGGATGGAGCCGCGCCATGTCGGCTCGGGACCAAGCAACGACAACACCGTGAGATCGAATCAAGAAGAAAATGTGGCGATTAGTGTACAACCTCTTTGGTGGTGCCGATTAGGCCTCAGCTTCATCCGAGGAAATGGTGATGATGCTGCTCTTCCGGTGGTGGAGATGAAGACGGCGGTGTGGGAATGGAGGTGGCGTGAAAGATGAGGGGAACGTCGGGGCAGCATCTTGGAGGTGGAGGACGGGGTGGCTGAACCGGCAGGACGACGAGATCGACGATGGATCCTCATCTGGTATGATGGATGAGGGACGTCGAGGTGTTGCTGTGGACGACGTCGTCGGGGAAGAGGCTCCCGCTGAGTGGAGGACAGAGGAGCATGTGGGGCTTCGCAGGTTTTCGCGACCTCGGTGTACGAATGGGTGGGCTGATGGGATGGGAGTGGGGAACCATGGCTTAGGGACACGCTTGTCCGGATGTGGTGAAAGTTACATAAGTACCCCCACTGATTTGTGCTAGGCTGTTCTTTCGGTTCAGGGGTATCACGAGCATTTCACGTGTCGGGATTTCGGAGGAGGTGGGAGTTTTTGCGCGTGCTATAATTTTGGGATAGCAAGGCGCGGCTTGAGATGGAGGGAGTTTTCGGAGCACAACAAGACAAAGAAGTGTCTTAAATATTTCGGGGTAATAAGACACGGGTTGAAATTTCCGGACAAGCCTAACGTGTATTGTACCAAATCAATTCGCACTTCCGTCGATGAAAAAACAAAAAGAAATCAATTCGCACCACACAAGAGAGTCTAGTCTCGTGTACTGTACCAAATGAATTCGCACTACAAATGCCATTCAAAACTTTGAATTCATGTTATGTTCAATTAAAATATTTCGCTACATGTATAATGCATGCAACCGACTACTCAAATGAACGTTTTAGTGCATTCCAAACGTATATACTACCGCTTAAATATGAACTAAATTTGAATTTGTTTCTCTATTTGAATAAGATCTGCAATAATGATTGTTGTGAAGTCAAACCATTTGAATTCGTTTCTCTATTTGAATAAGATCTGCAATAATGATTGTTGTGAAGTTAGACAATTTGAATTTGTTTCTCTATTTTAATAAGATTAAAATCATCATTATTGTCAAGTTAAACCATCATTTGTGTATTATCTTCATAGCACACCACATGATTACTGTCGAGTTAGATATGAACTATGTGTACTATATGAACTCGAACTCGATTGTTTGAATCCACTTTATGTTGATTTCAAATCATAGTACATTTCAAGCTCTAGCTAGATCCTCATAATCTAAACCATGTCTCATATGTATAATGTGTTTATCACATAATGTATGGTGCCCCGCCCCCTACTCGTACAAGTATTTAGATGTGGGTTGCAAACGCCACACATTACCACAAATTCAAATAAAATATGAGATAGTTCGATATATAGTATTGTTTAGATTGTTCGATATTTAGTTGTAAGCTGAAAACACCACACATTATCACAAATTCAAACAAAATGTGAGATTTCGATGTATAGTATGGTTTAGATTGTTCGACATTTAGCTGTGAGTTGCAAACGCCGTGCATTATCATGTTAGGGTATAACATGTGCAAAACCACAGCACGCGTATCACCGCTATATTCATGCATGCATATGTTTATAACACTATGATATCCTATTCAAATATATGAATCCACTTTCATATCAAATTATCATCTTTGTTAGTCTCTTACACCCACACAATCCTCTAACCTTTGTAGCTAGCACTAACTTTCACTCATGAGTGCACACGCCCTCCCCCTCCCTCAGCATTCTATCCATCACGCACATTCTTTTTTTCTTTCTTTAGGTCGTTCTCCCATAGTCTTCACAACTCCTTCCCGACACACACCGATCGATAAACCTCTCCATCGATGTCTGCCTACAACATACACACGCACCTTCCATCTCCTCATTTCTGTGTCCATGCCTCGTGTCTCTCATACGGTCCCACACACGTGTAAACTCTCGCCCCTCTTTTCATCAATCTCACAATCACACCCTCCTCCCCCTATCTAGTTAGTAGCTCGGCATCTCGCACCACCTCCTAGATCCATTCTCTCTGTCTATCCGTCTCCCTGGGCCTTATTTGCCTCTAACAAATGGATGTACATCGACCGATCTCCCGCTATACATATAGCTAGCTAGGTCCTTATAACTCATTTTTTCCCACGCGTCGATCGATGTACCTCATTAGTTATGTCTCTCCCTTCCCCCGACAAACAACAATGGATCTAC
This sequence comes from Triticum dicoccoides, assembly GCF_002162155.2. Taxonomy (NCBI): domain Eukaryota; kingdom Viridiplantae; phylum Streptophyta; class Magnoliopsida; order Poales; family Poaceae; genus Triticum; species Triticum dicoccoides. Next base: position 497,426,550 of record NC_041382.1, read on the forward strand.
CGATCTAGTTAGGTTTGGTTACCAAACACATGGTTCCCCTTCATCATCCATGCATGCGTCCCGACACATCTATCACGCACAGGCACACACAGAAACACATCCCCACTCTTATTGATAATATTGCAATTCTACCCTTAGTTTCTCTAGTAGGTCTCTCCCACCATCTTCGAGAAGCAACTCCATCACCCATCCAGCACTCT
>NC_041382.1:497427232-497441937 GCF_002162155.2 Triticum dicoccoides
CCCGTCCTTCAGTTATGTATGGATGTCGACTGATGTCCCTCAAGACATAGCTGGGTCTCTCCTTCTCAACACATATATGAGTCGTTCTACCTCTCTAGTTAGGCCTCTGCCTCCCCTCTCCTCCCCCATCACACACCGATACATCGATCACTATAGTCATGTCTCCCTGCCACACACAAACTTGCCATGTTCCCTCCGACGTTCCGATAGGTCAGTCGCCCTATATCTTTGACTTGCACACACACAATTTCGATGGCTATCTTCATCGATCTCGCACCCACCCACTTGATCCTCTCTTCGACTCTATCAATATCTATGACCCCTCCCTCTCTTCTTGTGGATCGCCCCCTCTATATATGACATCGATAGGCCTCTATTTCACACACATTGCATGTGTCAAATTTTTGTTTGAGATTCCATCAACACATATTCCCACAAATACATTCACAAAATCACCCCCAAACAAAAAAACACTCATGAACACACACGCCATCTCTCTAGGTTTGTATCTCTCTCACACACACCCACGTATGTGGGGGACGTGCATGAAGAGAACAGGTGCACGCATGCCGCATGTACTCCCGTCTCTTTCCCAGCCACACCCGCGTGGGTGCACGGTGGAGCTCATTTCTGTACGAAAAGGCAGACCACATGGTAATTTGACACATGTACTGGTTGTCGACTTGATGGAGGATCGTCTACCATGGGTGAACAAACAAATTGCGACTTGACGCCTTATGTTAAAAAGGGGCAAACCATGTGGGGCCTACCTTAGAGGCAATGCTTTATACACTTGGGATGCTCTGTGCGTATTACTTTTGATGTGTCCCATCAACTCACAGAACGAGGAGAAGCTTTCTTAGTACACCGTCTCCCTCGCCCACGGGCACGGTGGCTCACAGGACGAGGTGAAGCTTGCTTACTATGTCTTACGGCCGCTCCCTCGCCCACGCACGCGGTGGCTCGCAGGACGAGGAGAAAATTTTACTACTCCCTCCGTTTACTCCTCATCCCTACCTTGGTTAGAGAGATTATCATATTGTTTGGAATATATGTCCTTTAGTAGATATCAATATGAACTACTAGTACATACTCCAAACACTGATGTATATAGACATATTTTAGAGTGTAGATTCACTCATTTTGTTCCGTATGTAGTCAATATTGAAACAGACGTAATAGTACGCACTATCCCTCGCCCACGTGGTGGATGTGCAGCAATTCATTCAGTCTCATATAGCTAGAATGATATATACTACAGTACCATTATTGTTTGACTTCCCGAAGAGGCGAAGATCCAATCACAAGGTTAATATTTTGGAGATGCCAACCGCAAGGTTTATAGGAGAACGAGTAGTAATAGTACTAGTAGTGCGTACCAGTGGTACGTACTATACGAGGAAGAAGGCAACAAGATGTATGTTTTGCATGACAGCCTCTTCTTACAAGACGTGCTAGACCTAGTGGACCTCATTGTTGCAATGGGACTACTCCCTATCATAGATGGCACGATTCAGAGTGGTGGGCAGCGGGCATAATTCGGAGCTTCTTAGGCTAGTCATAGTGGGAGTAACTTATGTAGTAACATGACACATCCCAAGACAAATTTGCTTATGTGGCATGGAGTCAATGAGGGAAGAGATGCTTGTGGTAACATAATATGTTACTGTAACATAACACACCCTGAGGTAAAATGAGTCTATGTCTCAATTAAAGAAGGTTTGTATGTTACCATCTATATGTTACTACCCATTATGATGGTAGTAACATGGACTAGTAACAAAAGCATGTTACTAGTCTAAGTTACTCCCCACTATGACCAAGCTTAGTCTTAAACCCCATGAAGAAGTCCCATCAAAAGGAATAGCCATCCTCTACACGTGCTCCTATGTAAAATGAGTAAATGAGACAAAAAGAGAAAGAGACAAAGTAAAAAATCACCAGCCTTAGATCCAGACCTATTGTATCAGTGAATGATATTTCTATGACGTGATTGACATGGCTATATTATTAACCATGCTACGAAGGTAGAAGCGGATTTTTGTTTATTCGTAGAGGTAGCAGCGGATGGATATTCAACAAGGAGTGAAATGATGGCTGCTTCCTCGGTCAAACATAGAGAAAGGTGGGCCTCGTGATTTCATGGCTTATTAGTCATTATCACTGCTTATACTCTTTGCCATATATAATAACCGCATGGTAGTACTATAGTGGGCTATACTTTTAATAACCATGCTCGAAGAGAAGAGGTGCACGCACCCACGCACGTAGTGTACTGGTAGCACTCTTTGCGTCTTTCGCGTCTTCCCCAACCACACACGTGACACGGTGGAGCTAATTTCTGTAAGATGATGCAGCCCACGTGATAATTTGATGCGTCTAGTAGTAGTTACTCACTTATAAATAATGGAGGGTCGGGAACCACGCATGAACGGTGCCGCATCATTTATAAAAAAATTCTTTAGTGGCACATACACAATATAAATAGGTTCATATGGAGGCACTGTCGGCACGTTCCGATTAGGGGTCCCCGTCGTTCTCTCTCACAAAGCCGGTGAGGTTGCCTTCGTCCTTTGCTCACTGCCATGATGTGGGCAGTTGCTGCCTCCCGCCGCCCTCTTCTAGGTTGAGCTACGTCCCGACATTCCTCAGGTACAACTTACTTTAAAGCCGACTTGCACCACTGCTCTAGCTGCCCAAATCACTCTCCATGCGGATATTTCTCTACTTCTTTGCCCTGCACATACCTCTACTGGCTTCTACGAACTATATTTGTGATGAGTTTATGTCCCATCAATTAGTCCCAGTAATCTTATTCTAATCACGCTTCTTCAATTTCTTTTCCACACGGATGCTCATCTAATTTTGGTGAAACTGGAAAAAATGATCCGATGTTCAAAGGGTGGCAAACTTCATTTCTTCAAAAGCTCCAAGGTTGCCAGCAAATTAAAGCCTGGTTACGGTTTACGGTTCAAGGGCTAGGGACTACATGGATTGTTTTTTTCTTTAGCTGTCTCTGTTCCAAAATAAGTGTCAACTTTAGTAGTAGTACAACTTTGTACTAAAGTTTGCATTAAGTTGTTGGAATGGAGGGAGTACATATTGGCTATGATCTGTCAATCATTGAGATGCAATATTATGCATGTTAGTCTCCTTTGTATTTGATGAAATGTTGCAACGGGCAACCTTGGACGCAAGATACATGAAACAGAAGCTGGAAGCTTCATAGCATTGTAAAAATTTATCTTGCTGAGAAATTATAGTAGGTCCTATACTAGTACAGTACGATGTAGAGAGTTAGGTGTCGCACGGTGTCAAGAAATTATGATGATAGTGTGAGATGGCCCATGTAATCACTGAGCTTGCGTGTTTTCACTGCTTTTGCACTTCTCCGCTGTAAGAAAGTGTGGGACATCCAGCAGTCGTACCACCTCAGTAATAATTACCAATGAGCTAAAATAGACCCAGCAGTAAGTTGGACGGATGAAGCAACCATCACTCTTGAATCCGCTTCTCCCTTCAACGCAGGCGCCAGTGAGAGGTCCCGTCCGCTCTGCCCAGTCATGAATGCAGCACCGATTCTTTGGAGCGGCAATGATCGTTTCGGGCGGAAAGCACGCGCTGGCGATGGAGGGGCTTTGGGTGGGCCAGGCAGGTCAGGAGCGGGCGTGGCAGCTGTCCGCCTGTCCTGATCGGACGCCCGAAAACGAGAGGATGCACCGAATCTCGCGGCTAAATCTTACACTACACACCATCTCTTTGTAGGAGTAGGTCGATGTGTCGCTCTGTCACAGCCCTAGAATTTACTTGTAGCTAATTACCTGACTGAGCATCATGCATCATGTCTAAATTCTGAAAGTTGAATTGAGGTTAGTTGAAACCCTCATAAATCACTTCAAAAATAATCAACATTAAAATCTTTTCAAAGAAGTCCAAGAAAATGTTCCTCTTAGTCTCTGAAAATATTGGCAAGAGGTAAAACTTAAAACAATATTTTTGGAATCTCAGAGATATTTATTTTGGGCCTTTGAATTAAATCAATAACTATTTGTATTGGATATATATTTATTTATTAATTAATATATGTCCAATAATTCTGATCTTTGGTGAAGGGCTTTGGAATAATCCAACTAGTCCCTACAAGAATTATCAGAAGCAACAAAAATGATTTAGTGTCTAAAACTAAATCAAAACAAATTACAGAAAATGCAAAACAGAAAGAATTAGAAAAGAGAGAGAGAGAGAAGAGCTCACCTGGAGCTCACCTGACACGGCCCAGCCCACCAGAGCCAGGCGCCAGTCGTCTCCTTCCTTTGCCAGGAGGACGACGGTGTGGCGCACGCACAGGAGGCAAAGCCACCTCTTGCTTCCTCCCCACTCCGATCCAACGCGCTTGGAAACGCCCGAGCCCCCCTGGTCCTTCCCCTCTCTCGTAGCTCACTCTCCCCTCCTCTTCCTCGCTCTCTCCCGCGACGGCCGACGCGGCCATGGAAGCTTTGCCGTGAACCACCGCGCTCCCCGACCCCTCTCGCCTTCCCGTGTTGCGTGGAAGCTCCGCCACTGTCGCCTACGCCTTCTGCACCGAGCCAAGTGAGCCGGGAAGCCCTGCTTCATCCTCGGCGTCGTCTTCTTCAACCTCGGCCATCGGAGATCGCCACCGTCGTTCGCCGCCGTCTGCGCTTCCCCAAGGTCACCGACCAGCTCTCTGGATCCGCCGTGAGCTCCTCTACCTAGCCCTCTACTTCCCGTGCTCGATTACACCGCGTAGCCACCGCCCTCTTCGAGCCCGAGCGCTCCTTGCCGCCGGCCATGTTGCCGTCGTGGCTACGGCCGTGCAAGCACGCGTTCGAGCGCACCACCGCACTCAGTGCGTCCTCAGGAGCCTAACGCACGCACTCCCTCACCCTGCCGTGCACCGTAGCCCTCTTTCCCTCTCTGCCCGAACTCCGGCGCCGCCGCGAGCTCTGCTCCGGTGAGCTTCGGCCACCCTGTGCCCTGCTGCTGCCTCTGCTCGATGCGGCCGAGCGAGGGCTTCCTCCTGGTGTCCCCAGTGCGCCAAATGGTGACCCGCACGAGAAACCCGAGCAACTCCGGCGAAACCCCGCCGCGTATTTGGTCGCCGCCGGCCAAGCTCCGGCGAGCTGACGTGGCGCTAGCTTAATTAGTGCTAATGACCCTGCTAAAACTCCCTAGAGCCACTGCCATGTGGAACTAGTGCGTGTTTAGTTTAACTTAATGTTCTGTTTAGATTACTTATTAACCCAGCTGGTCCCACACGTCAGTTTGACTTGCTGACGTGGCCTTTGACCGGCCCCACACGTCAGTGACTCATGCCAGCAGTGTGTCACTAACCAGTAGGCCCCACAGGCCAGGTTTGACATGGACCACCCCTGTTGACCAGCTGACATCACAGTGACGCAGTGCTGATGCAGTAACTCCTTTTTCTGGATTTATTCTTATTCAGGAAATTCAAGAAAATAGGTAAAACTTGCAAAAATCATAGAAAAATAATCTATAACTCCAATGGAAATAAGTTATATATGAAAAATGATCAGAAAATATGAAGAATCTATTTATGCCATGATCATGCATGTTTGAACAAGTTAACCTCACTGAATAGGACAAATTATGATTAGGGCAACTTATGAAATAGCATTTGGAATTGGAATTTGATCTTGTTTGAGTTCCACTTCAATTAGATTGGCTAGATATTGCATTAGGTCAATTCAGTACCTTAATATGTCATATCATTCATCTGCTTGTGCATTGCATTAATTGAATGTTGTTTATGTTCCCTTGTTGGTAATTGTCCCCTCTCGATAGACGTGCTTCCGACAACATGATCGATGACACCGATGAAGAACTATATTATCTTCAGAAGAGCCAGGCAAGCAAAACCCCTTGTTCATTCCGATACAATCCCATTCTCTTGCTCTTGCTCTCTTTTACTGCATTAGGACAACAACGATTCAACTATTACATGCTGCGGTAGCTGAACCCCTTTTCCTCTGCATGACCTGTCATTGCCATAGTAAATAGGTGAAACCCACTAGCATGAGTAGCAGTTGTTTGAGCCCTGATGTGCCTATTCATTCATGCTTGTTTGTCATGCCTGCTACTAGTTAGAGTTGAGTCGGGTCTGATTCATGGGGAATGAATTAGAATGGTGATGAACATGTCCTACTGTGTGAGCTAAGTGTGTGAACATGATTTGGTAAAGGTAGCGGTGAGAGGACATGTAGGAGTACATGGTAGGTTGTCTCATTGAAGCCGTCCTCAGGAACTGAGTTCTGTGTTTGTGATCCATGAAACAACTACTATCACACATTGGGCCCGAAACCAATGGACCCTCTCGACTTATTAACTGCCCTTGCCCTCTGTCCAGGAGTTGCAACTAGTTTCTGGTGATTGTAGGATATGCGTTGGCGGCCGTGCGTAGCGCTCACCCTAGGGGTGGGATATGATGCGGTAGATACACCATGGCACGGTGTACCGGGCGCCTGTTTGGTGTCTCGGGAACCCTGCACACATCGTTTGGGGCTGTGAGCGAAACTCCGGCCGGATCTCCTCGCGGATGGATCCCGAATAGGCGATAAACCTGGACTAGAGACTTGTGTGGTTAGTCAGGTCATGGCCGACTCCCTCGCCAGGCTTCCACTTGAAGGTTGCCGAGTTACACGACGTGTACATGGTGGTAAGTGGCGAGAGCGTGTGTGAAGAAGTACACCCCTGCATGGTTATAAATGATCTATTCAAATAGCCGTGTCCACAGTAAAGGACTTTTGGGTTGCCTATAACAGTTCATAGACAAGTGAAAGTGGATACTCTAAAACTCGCAAGATAAATGTGAGTGCTATGGATGGCCTTCTCGTAGGGAGACGGGAGCGGATCCATAGTGGTGTATTGAATGGTGAATATGTGGACTCGTGTGCGCCACCTCAAAAGAGTTGCTTGCAGTCGTAGTTCAGGTTAGCCACTGAGTCAAAGCTGGCTTGCTGCAGTTAAACTCCACCACCCCCTTTATTGATACCGATGCATATGTAGATAGTTCTGATGTAAGTCTTGCTGGGTACATTTGTACTCACATTTGCCTATTTTATGTTTTGTAGAGAGACGTCATTCTCGCTAGTAGTTCCGTGTGGACTTTGACGTTAAGCTTGATACCTCAGCTACGATCTTGTGCCCTCGGTAGGATCTGGTAGATAGTCAGGCTTCTTAGCCTTTTTCATTTGTAGATGTCTATACTCAGACATGTTAAGCTTCCGCATGTGCTTTGATTGGTATGCTATGATTGTTGGGTCATGAGACCCATGTTTGTAATATCTCGCTCCTCGGAGCCTAATGAATAAATACTTGAGTTGTAGAGTTATGTTGTGATGCCATGTTGTATTTACACATATCGAGCATATTGTGTGTATGATTGAAATGCTTGGTACGTGTGGGATCCGACAATCTAGTTGTTTATCCTTGGCAGCCTCTCTTATGGGGAAATGTAGTCTAGTGCTTCCATGAGCCATAGTAGTCCGCTACAGCCCGGTTCACCGGAGTCCTGTTAGCCCAGCACTACTGCTCAGGACACTTGACTGGTCGGCATGTGTTTCACTTTGTTCCTGTGTCTGTCCCTTCGGGGAAATGTCACGCAGTGACACCCGGAGTCCTGCTTAGCCTGCTATAGCCCGGGTTCCCGGAGTCCTGTTAGCCCAGTGCTACAGCCCGGATTCACACGCTGCTGACCGACATGCTCGATGTGATTCATGTATGCATGTCCCCATAGGTTAGTGCCGCTTTGGGTTCACGACTAGCCATGTCGGCCCGGGTTCTCTGTCATATGGATGCTAGCGACACTATCATATACGTGAGCCAAAAGGCGCAAATGGTCCCGGGCCATGGTAAGGCGACACCCGTGGGAATACCATGCGTGAGGCCGCAAAGTGATATGAGGTGTTACCGGCTAGATCGATGTGACTTGGAATCGGCGTCCTGACAGCTTTGGTATCAGAGCCTGACTGCCTGTAGGATTACCGAGCCAAACTGGTCGAAGTTGAGTCTAGAACTGCTTTAGTTATATAAGGGAATTGATTGTGGAAGGGAACGTAAGGCTCTTTTTACTCCTTTACCTTATGCCCTTCTGATCTGAGTCAAACTCTTCTTTTCTACGGGGTTAAGAAACTAGGCCTTCTCATCTATCTATCTGGATGACGTGTTACTAACCTGTTGACTTATAGGATTGATGGATTCATGCCACAGTTCAGTTTCCAGTACTTCCGTGTGTTCATAATTGGTCTCGGAACCTTGATATTGTGATGTTGAGTGGTTATGCCACCATTTTGCAGGATGTCTCAAATCTTTTTGAGCATTTACAGCCGTTATGCTGTCCGAGTCATCCCAGGTTTCTAAGTAGTCTGATGCATTTGCAAACCCCTTCTTCCTGTTCCTGATGTCCAATTGGGCTAGATTAATCACACTAATCGGTGAGTTGAGGTACTCTGTTGCCTCAACATATATGTTGGAGCTATTAGTATGACCCTAGGTGTTTTAGGGAGTTACCTAGTAATCTAGCCATGTTTTGTGTTCTGGTGTGATGATTCTGGCCACCATTCTCGAAAGCATCCCGTGATGCCATGTAGTGGTAGGTATTCTATTCATGGGTTCTTGAACCCGAGATTCACCCTACTTATCTCATGTTGATAGTGTTGCTAGTTCCTTTAGGATATTAGTAACCTTTGCGATAGTCCTCGAGGTCCGTGGTATTTCCTTCTTCCGAATACTATGAACCACTTATGGCAGAAGTTTGTTGGATCAAAAGATCACAACCAGAGTGCTCTTGATGAGTTCGCCATTCTGCATTGTGAATCTGCCAATCCTACCTTTCTGCATGGGTTGTCCGGAAGAAATGTTGAGCTTTGCTCGACATACTAATCTATGCATCCACAACTCAAAAAATTATATGTTCCTCGAGTTGTTCCTCTTCAGTTGTATCCCAACCATCTTCGATCAGTTGATAGCCAAGAGTATGTGTGCATTTGTGTTCATCGATGCCTATTATTCTTGTGGTCCGTCAAGCCATTCTATTCCAGAATGACTAGGAGAAACAAACTCCAGTACCTCATCCATATCTAGGATTGGGTCAAAGTAGTTGTATCCCACAGATCAAAATGCCAATCTAGCTTTTGTTCTGTTCTACCTTGGAGTTCTACCCTATTCATGCCAAGAATATCATAGGAATTGCACCATCTCTTATGAATTTTTGACACAGTGATACTTCTTGCCATCATTGTTCATTCCTCGGCTCCCGTGTTATTGTAACCGGAATGCTGGTAAGTGAGTCGTGATGTGTGAAATCAATACTCCTAGCAACTCCGTTGCTTGGTAGTTAATGGACAATATTCCCATTCTTAGCGTGTTGGTTATTAAATCATCATCCTAAGATTGATCGTGCTATCTAGTCCTTATTTCTGGTGCACTCCTCGATCAATGAGTTAGGATTATGTCAATCCCTCACTCTTTTGATCATATCATCTTGCCCTGAAATGCAAGGTTGTTCTCGAGCCTAATAACATATCGGTGGTTCGTGATTTTCTAAAGATCTTCTCGGAAGTATTACCTGGTTGTCCCCTGAATGTTATGTTGAGCTCGTGATCAAGTTGGTTTCTTGTAAACCACCCCTTCTCCAAGAATCTGTGTTGGATACCCCTGAGCTAGTTGGTTAAGCTGAACAACAACTTGGAGAGTAGGAAGATAAAAGCTTGTCTGACTTAGTTCATGTTAAGGGATATCTTTTTGTGTGTGTGTGTGTTGAAAAAAAAAGATGATATCTCCGTCGATTGGTCCTCGTGATCAGTTGTTGGATCTATTGCCTTGTCAAAACTTTGACTTGAGTATGGGCTATCATCAAGTAAAATCAGAACCAACGATGTTCGTAGTGTTGTTTTACTCGTGGTTGATCCCTCGAGCATACACCATTACAGCCTTTGGTCTGACCAATGCTACCACCGTGTTCACATGATGGTGGAAGTCCATTGATATGGAAATTTCGATGAGTTGCTGTTGAGCCCATCAGCAGCATGTTGTCTCCCCCATGATTCATGTTGAACATCTAAGTTAGTATTGGAAACTTTGTAAGCAATGCTTTCGTGTTCCTTTCATGAAGCTTATGCCTGGATGGAAGAAGTGACTTCCTCGAATTCACGTGCATTAGGTGTAAGTTGCCACCATGAATTTGAGGAAGTTTTGTTTTTTTCCCTTGGAATCATCCCAAATCGGTCATGCATACGTGCGAAGTATTCTATGGTTTGGTACATTAATTACCTCCACTCCATATGTGTCCCTAGCACACTAAGCCACTGATTGGTTTGTTCAAGGAGAAGAAGTTTCTTCTTAAGAGCTAGACTTACGCAAGGACTTCGATATCCTCGTTGATGGTTCCCTCTTGAACTCGGTAGTGTTTCGTTGTAAGACTACCAGGTGGCCATGCTTGTCTAGGACATCGTGTTCACATGCTTGTGGCAGAACCGGCTCATGTTTTGGAGCTGACTATCATAGTTCATTCCCCGAGAATCTTGCAACATCATCTCGTCAATTTGTGTTGCAAACTTTCATTTTTCTTTCCAGACCGATGAGTCTGGATTTTCCTGACACCAACCAGGTCTGATTCCTAGGCAGATATGATGGTCGGAACGTTTCTCAAGGACTGTAATATTGGTCTCTCTGTAACCCGGTAAAGTGGATGTTGTGGCCAACACACCCAACCGGAAGACTTATTATTGTAGTATCTTGATTGAGAAAGTTGGCCACCTCCCCATAAGGATCTCGTATAATTTATTCCAAATAGTTGTTCCTTATGGATTTTTTTGTGTTCCCAAAGTCCAACCTTTTACTTGATGTTCTAGATATCAAACCATATATATGAATGGACTATGCTAGGACATCAAGGAGAACATTAGAAGCGGAGTGCTAAATGTCTCTCGGTCAATCATCCAGATTCTATTTCCTTAGCCTCGCTAAGGGGAAGTCTGAGAAGGTGTTATCTTCCTTTGTATCCGCATCATCCATCACTAGTCATCATGGTAGTATGTTGTGTTGCCAGGATCCGTGCCACGGATGTTGGTAAAACCTTGATGAATATGGAAATGCTCAAGTTCTTGAGAGTGTGCAAGCAAAATCATCCATTGCATTGTCTTCAACAAGGTAGTCCACATCATCCATTCTAGTCTGGGTATGCCATCCCTTCTTACTCCGCCAAGCGGTTGTTGTGAATTTCCTTAGGCTAGTATAAAGAGTTTCAATGATCTAGATATCAAAAGTAATTCTTTTTGCCACTTAAGATAGCTCTACGAGTCACCTTCACTAAGGTGCCTCGTTATGGTATTATGGGCAACATAACTTCTCGCTACTTTGAAACCCCCTCACCATCTATTTAGGCATGGAATTGTTGCCCACCAAATCAAACCCTGTCATTGTTCTTCCATCCCTCTCGATGTGTTTTGTGTCTCAACTCAAGATGTTTCAACATCTCATTCCGCGAGTTGATATTGTTTAGCTCGATCTTCGAGAAGATCAATCCTAGTTGAGTTTTTTTTCTGTCGTCATCGCGTGGATGAAAATCTCAAAAGCGAGGATGTCAAGATCGGCATGATGCAATGAATCAACATCTTCGAGAAGGGCAATCGGATTGTGAAGATTCTTTATTGGTGTTCCCTCTGTCTTCTTACCTCACGTCTTGAATCTCGGGACGAGATTCTTGTTTAGTGGGGGTGAGTTGTCACAGCCCTAGAATTTGCTTGTAGCTAATTACCTGAGTGAGCATCATGCATCATGTCTAAATTCTAAAAGTTGAATTGAGGTTAGTTGAAACCCTCATAAATCACTTCAAAAATAATCAACATTAAAATCTTTTCAAAGAAGTCCAAGAAAATGTTCCTCTTAGTCTCTGAAAATATTGGCAAGAGGTAAAACTTAGAACAATATTTTTGGAATCTCAGAGATATTTATTTTGGGCCTTTGAATTAAATCAATAACTATTTGCATTGGATATTAATTAATTAATTAATTAATATACGTCCAATAATTCTGATCTTTGGTGAAGGGCTTTGGAATAATCCAACTAGTCCCTACAAGAATTATCAGAAGCAACAAAAATGATTTAGTGTCTAAAACTAAATCAAAACAAATTACAGAAAATGCAAAACAGAAAGAATTAGAAAAGAGAGAGAGAAGAGCTCACCTGGCGCTCACCTGACACGGCCCAGCACGGCCCAGCCCACCAGAGCTAGGCGCCAGTCATCTCCTTCCTTTGCCAGGAGGACGACGGCGTGGTGCACGCACAGGAGGCGAATCCACCTCCTGCTTCCTCCCTACTCCGATCCGACGCGCTTGGAAACGCCCGAGCCCCCTGGTCCTTCCTCTCTCTCGCAGCTCACTCTCCCCTCCTCTCCCTCGCTCTCTCCCGCGATGGCCGACGCGGCCATGGAAGCGCCGCCGTGAACCATCGCGCTCCCTGACCTCCTCTGGCCTTCCCGTGTAGTGTGGAAGCTCCGCCACTGTCGCCTACGCCTTCTGTACCGAGCCAAGCGAGCCGGGAAGCCCTGCTTCGTCCTCGGCGTCGCCTTCTTCAACCTCGGCCATCGGAGATCGCCACCGTCGTCCGCCGCCGTCCGCGCTTCCCCAAGGTCACCGACCAGCTCTCTGGATCCACCGTGAGCTCCTCTACCTAGCCCTCTACTTCCCGTGCTCGATTACGCCGCGTAACCACCGCCCCCTTCGAGCCCGAGCGCTCCTCGCTGCCGGCCATGTCGCCGTCGTGGCTACGGCCGTGCAAGCATGTGTTCGAGCGCACCACCGCACTCAGTGCGTCCTCAGGAGCCTAACGCATGCACTCCCTCGCCCTGCCGTGCACCGTAGCCCTCTTTCCCTCTCCGCCCGAACTCCGGCGCCGCCGCGAGCTCTGCTCCGGCGACCTCCGGCCACCCTATGCCCTGCTGCTGCCTCTGCTCGATGCGGTCGAGCGAGGGCTTCCTCCTGGTGTCCCCAGTGCGCTAAACGGTGACCTTCACGAGAAACCCAAGCAACTCCGGCGAAACCCCGCCGCGTATTTGGTCGCCGCCGTCAAGCTCCGGTGAGCTGACGTGGCGCTAGCGTAATTAGTGCTAATGACCCTGCTAAAACTCCCTAGAGCCACTGCAATGTGGTCCCAGTGCATGTTTAGTTTAACTTAATGTTCTGTTTAGATTAGTTATTAACCCAGCTGGTCCCACACGTCAGTTTGACTTGCTGACGTGGCATTTGACCGGCCCCACACGTCAGTGACTCATGCCAGCGGTGTGTCACTGACCAGTAGGCCCCACAGGTCAGGTTTGACCTAGACCACCCCCGTTGGCCAGCTGACGTCACAGTGACGCAGTGCTAACGCAGTAACTCCTTTTTCTGGATTTATTCTTATTCAGGAAATTCAAGAAAATAGTTAAAACTTGTAAAAAAATCATAGAAAATAATCTATAACTCTAATGGAAATAAGTTATATATGAAAAATGATCAGAAAAATATGAAGAATCTGTTTATGCCATGATCATGCATGTTTGAACAAGTTAACCTCACTGAATAGGACAAATTATGATTAGGGTAACTTATGAAATAACATTTGGAATTGGAATTTGATCTTGTTTGAGTTCCACTTCAATTAGATTGGCTAGATATTGCATTAGGTCAATTCAGTACCTTAATATGTCATATCATTCATCCGCTTGTGCATTGCATTAATTGAAAGTTTTTTATGTTCCCTTGCCGGTAATTGTCCCCTCTCGATAGACGTGGTTCTGACGACGTGATCGATGACACCGATGAAGAACTATATTATCTTTAGAAGTGCCAGGCAAGCAAAACCCCCTTGTTCATTCTGATACAATCCCATTCTCTCGCTCCTGCTCTCTTTTACTGCATTAGGACAACAATGATTCAACTGTTACATGTTGCGGTAGCTAAACCCCTTTTCCTCTGCATGACCTATCATTGCCGCAGTAAATAGATGAAACCCACTAGCATGAGTATGAGTTGTTTGAGCCCTGATGTGCCTACTCATTCATGCTTGTTTGTCATGCCTGCTACTGCTTAGAGTTGAGTCGGGTCTGATTCATCGGGAATGAATTGGAATGGTCACTACTAGGAAAAGGGCTATAGATGGAAATGACACTAATGGTGCACCAGACATGTGGTGCGCCATTACTATATACTAATGGCGCACCATCTGTTGGTGCGCCATTAGTGTGGAAGACACTAATGGCGCACCAGGCACACGTTGCGCCACTAGTAAAAAAATGTTTTTTTTTTCTTTTTTCAAACATACTAATGGCGCATCCGGGCAGAGTGCGCCATTAGTAGTTAGAACTACTAATGGCGCACCAGCCGTAGAGTGCGCCACTACTGTATTTTTTTACTTTTTTGCAAAACTACTAATGGCGCACCGTTGCATAGTGCGCCATTACTAGTTTAAACTAGTAATGGGCACTTTTTTTTACTTTTTGATATCATGAATATTTTTAAATTTCATGGGCACTTTTTGAATTCATGAATATTTTTTCAAATTTGATGATATTTTTTCATATTCCATATGAAAAAATATTGAATATTCATGAGGACACTCGATCTCGATCCCCCTCCCTCTCGATAGCTATCCCCCTCGCCAGATCCCCCTCGCCGCCGAGCACCCCCCC
>NC_041382.1:497442227-497442771 GCF_002162155.2 Triticum dicoccoides
CCCCGCACCCTCCCCCGCTCCACCGCCGCCGCCAATGATATTTTCAAATAACAAATTTGATGATAGTTTTTAAAAAATTATTACTGTTTTTATAAAAAATTATTACTGTTTCATATTCATATTCATTTTCTAAAAAATAATTATAAAAAATTGTAGACTACAATTGTTGTTAAACAACAATTATTACTGTTTTTATAAAAATATTACTGTTTCATATTCATATTCCTTTATTAAAAAAAATAATAATAAATATACTAATGGCGCACCGGCCTGGTGGTGCACCATTGCTATCTAAAAAAAGATTTCTAATGGCGCACCGGCGGTGGGTGCGCCATTGCTATCTAAAAAAAGATTTCTAATGGCGCACCGACGGTTGGTGCGCCATTAGTAAGCTTCCCCCTATAGCTAAGTCCTCCCTCTCCCTCGCCAGAGATCCCCTTTCGTCCCTCTCTCCCTCACCAGACCCATGACGCCGCCGCCCCGACCCCCGCCGGACTCCACCCCCACCGCCCATGCGCCCCCACCCCCGCCGCCCCCACCCCCG
>NC_041382.1:497443157-497474141 GCF_002162155.2 Triticum dicoccoides
CCGTACGCCCCCCGACCCTCCTCCTCCTCTTCCCCTCCTCCTCCCCTTGCCCCCCTCCTGCGCCGGGGCTGACGGCCCCTTCTCTGTCTCACAGGGCAAGGTCTCCGGCACCTCTACGACACCGAAGCCTCCACCGTCTAGGGCATCTGCGCATTCTTCCACCTCCGACCACCGCAACCTCACCTCGATCCCCGCACGAGCTCGCCATCGTCTTCCTCTCGGTGAGCTGCACCAGTTCCCCTTCCCCCCTTTCTGTTAATTGAACATTGTCAGGTTTAGGTTCTGTTAACTGAAAAAATTTAGATTCAGAAACATTGTTGGACTGATAGGAAGTTTGTTGAACAGAACAATCTACACCTGTAATTTCTACTGTTATGCCTCTGTTGATTGTGATCTCTGCACATGTTTAATGTCTATGCTGTTGTGCGGCTGTTATGTGTGTCTATGTCGGTGAGCTTGTGTTATGCACTTCTGCATTTTGATGTCCCCCCTTACCTTAGTTTTTTCATCTCACTGGTCCTTTTCATTGTATTGGTCCTTTTCATTTTTGTCAAAGAGGCCCTGAGTTCTCTCTTCACTTGTGTGGTGATTGTCTTGGTCCTTTTCATTTTTGTCATGGCATTCTTGAGGTGCTGATGTGTCTGAGGGCATGAACCATGATCAAGTTGAGTTCAGATTTCATTAGATTAGATGGATTATCATGCCTTGTGTCCTGATAGTTGGATATTTGAGTAGTATTGTCAACATTAATAACTTTTACATGTTTGCATTGCTTCCAAGAGTAACAGCAAGTGCTTATGACACCTTTAGGAGATCTACTCATCTCTAATCATGCTACTCAAGGATAGGAACCGTAGGCATCTCTATATATTTTTTCAGTGTCCTTTATTGGTGGTTCTATGATGTAGTCCAGATGAAACCAATTGCATGCATTGAGAAATAGAGAATTAAAACAGGACTTGACGTGGTTTTCCACTTTGCTATCTGAATTGAGAAAAAAACATAGCTTTTGCGGTCTCTGAGGCAAAACTTGCTACTCCATATACAACTAATACTACTACTAGACAAGATACTACTCCATATACTACTAATACTACTACTGTATTTCATTTCAAAGTTCAAAATGCTGGTACTGAGATTTTCATTTCCAATGAGTGATGTTTTTCCTAGCAGTAGAAAAAACATAGCAACTTCTCTGTTTTTATAAAGTTGTTCTTATATGGGTGAAACTTCACTTGTTTTTAGGCTAGTGCAGGGTGTTGCTTCTTCTGTATGGGCCAACTATGTCACAAATAAATTGTTCCTTCTTCTGTATTTGACAAGTAATGATTTTTAAAGATGATGATCATCTTGCTAGTTTGCTGGGTTTTTTCTCTGACCATTGTGTCATGATGAATTTGCAGGTACCCCGAGAGGCCCTTGAGTTTGCCGGAATGTCGATTAACTTCTGTTCTGGCAAATTCGGGTACTCCATATGTCCTATTTTTAGCAAAGGCCATGCCGAAATTTTCCGTGAATTTTAGCATGACTTTGCTAAAAATAGGACATATGGGGTACTTGTGACTAATGCATGCATCGGCGTCGACAAAACCTAAATGATGAAAGCTTAGGCTTTTAGGGTGCCTCGACATCGACAAACCCTAAATGATAAAACCTTGGCTTTTAGGGTGCCTCGGTGTTGATAAGAACCTAAATGATGAAAGCTTAGGCTTTTAGGGTGCCTCAGCATCGACAAACCCTAAATGATAAAAGCTCAGCTTTTAGGATGCCTCGGTGTCGACAAACCCTAAATGATGTAGTTTTAATTATGAACGTAGGATATGTTGTCATCATCATCAGACGACGAAAGTCTCCCGACGGAGTGCGACTAGTGCCACGACAATCGAGGTCTGTGCGACATGCCTCACCTGGACGATGATTGGTGCTTCAGCATTAAGCTCGAGGAGACCTTCGAAGTTGAAACGGTACACAACGACGACAAGTGTTATTTTCATAATTAAGCATGACTTCAACTATTTCAACGTGTAATTTTCATCTTTTACAATTCGAGTATAGCTTATCCCATGCCATGCAAGACGCTATGTCTTGGAGAGGATGGATTTTGAAGACCATGAAATTTCTGAAACAAAGAAAATTCACCTAAGGACTCATCACGATGTGGACTTTGAAGTAAATCTATATAATTCTGAGAGCGTAACCCATTTTGGTTGCAAAAATTGGGAAGCATTTTGCAAGATGTATGGTTTTGATGAGGGTATGCTTATCACCATGGATCTTGGTAATCCTGACATCAACCAAGACAATATGGACATTTGGGTCCTTGTTGATACGCCTCCAGTTCTACCGCTATGTGAGTTTCTCAAACATAGTTATTAGCTAATTTATATTGTTTATTTCAAAATAGTTGACAGCTTATTTCCATTGACAGCTTATTTCCATTGTTCAAAGATGTGCGGGAGATGGTAGACAAAACCCACTACACCGATGGCTCCGAATTAACAACTTACAAGGAGAAAAATCATTTGGTCGGATTTTGTACTGACATTGAGAATTACACTATCCACAATCAAACTCCTCAACTTTATGGTAAATACGTGCCACTAGTGCATGTGTTCAACTACGGTAACTACCATGGAGATACCCTGGTAAGATTTTTACTATTACGACATCCGTGCATCTTTTGCATACTTCTAAAACTAGTACATCATTGCTAACTATGAAGTTATTACTATGTTTTTCAACAGATAATCCCAGAGAATTGTGTGCCTCATATGATGTATCAGAAAGGTAGTGTTAATGTTTTGAACATACAGCCATGTCGTCCTACGAATCTCAACTGTCCATACGAGATTTCTAAAAGAAGTGGAGACATGAAAATCAAAGGATGGAAAAAATGTATGGACAGTCGTAAGGAGCTTCTTGGAAGCAAAAGGAAGCGAAGCGCAAGAATTGGAGACAGGATGTTCTCCATTCTCCATAATGGAGAGTCAGGGTCTATATTGTTTTATGCTATTTTAGCTTAAATAGGGTATTTAGGTCCTGCCTAATACTGATGATCATGTGCTAAGAACAATTAAGTAGGGTTGGTTCGATGACTATCAAGATGATGATCATATGACTTGTTATGAATAACGAGTAGAAGTTGTATGATGATGATTAGTAGGACTTCTTAGGATTAGTATTACTTCCGACAAACTCGATACTCGCGGTCTCGAGACTTGTAATGTTTTATCTTTGTTCGGTCTTTTGAATTCGGAGACTAATATGATGAATTGTATTCGGAGACTAATCTTCTATTGTATTCGATGAATCTGTTGTTGTTGTGTGCTACTGTCTATATTCAGTCAAATAATATATTTGTAACCTGTGCAAAAATCAGAAAAGTAAAAAAAAATAAAACCTAATATTCATACTAATGGCGCATCACTACAGAGTGCGCCATTAGTATGCCAAGTATACTAATGGCGCATCCATCCGCAGTGCGCCATTAGTGTGCCAAAGCACATGGTTAAATATGGCCCTGGGAGGCATACTAATGGCGCATGGTGTTATATACTAATGTCGCACTAGATGGTGCGCCATTAGTATACCAGATACTAATGGCGCACCTGTGGTGCGCCATTAGTAATAAATACTAGTGGCGTGATACTAATGGCGCACCAGTGATGCGCCATTAGTAGGCAAAACTGGTGCGCCATTAGTAGGCCTTTTCCTAGTAGTGGGTGAGGAACATGTCCTACTGTGTGTGAGCTAAGTGTGTGAACATGATTTGGTAAAGGTAGCGGTGAGAGGCCATGTAGGAGTACATGGTGGGTTGTCTCATTGAAGCCGTCCTCAGGAACTGAGTTCTGTGTTTGTGATCCATGAAACAGCTACTACCACGCATTGGGCCCGAAACCAATGGACCCTCTTGACTTATTAACTGCCCTTGCCCTCTGTCCAGGAGTTGCAACTAGGTTTTGGTGTTTGTAGGATATGTGTTGGCGGCCGTGCGTAGCGCTGACCCTAGGGTGGGCTATGATGCGGTAGATACACCCTGGCACGGTGTACCGGGCGCCCGTTTGGTGTCTCGGGAACCCCGCACACATCGTTTGGGGCTGTGAGCGAAACTCCGGCCGGATCTCCTCGCGGATGGAACCCGAATAGGCGATAAACCTGGACTAGAGACTTGTGTGGTTAGTCAGGTCATGGCCGACTCCCTCGCCAGGCTTCCGCTTGAAGGTTGCCGAGTTACACGACGTGTACATGGTCGTAAGTGGCGAGAGCGTGTGTGAAGAAGTACACCCCTGCAGGGTTATAAATGATCTATTCGAATAGCCGTGTCCGCGGTAAAGGACTTCTGGGTTGCCTATAACAGTTCATAGACAAGTGAAAGTGGATACTCTAAAACTCGCAAGATAAGTGTGAGTGCTATGGATGGCCTTCTCGTAGGGAGACGGGAGCGGATCCATAGTGGTGTATTGAATGGTGAATATGTGGACTCATGTGCGCCACCTCAAAAAAGTTGCTTGCAGTCGTAGTTCAGGTTAGCCACTGAGTCAAAGCTGGCTTGCTGCAGTTAAACTCCACCACCCCCTTTATTAATACCGATGCATATGTAGATAGTTCTGATGTAAGTCTTGCTGGGTACATTTGTACTCACGTTTGCCTATTTTATGTTTTGCATAGAGACGTCAGTCTCGCTAGTAGTTCCATGTGGACTTCGATGTTTAGCTTGATACCTCAGCTACGATCTTGTGCCCTCGGCAGGATCTGGTAGATAGTCATGCTTCGTAGCCTTTTTCATTTGTAGATGTCTGTACTCAGACATGTTAAGCTTCCGCATGTGCTTTGATTGGTATGCTATGATTGTTGGGTCATGAGACCCATGTTTGTAATATCTCGCTCCTCGGAGCCTAATGAATAAATACTTGAGTTGTAGAGTTATGTTGTGATGCCATGTTGTATTTACACATATCGAGCATATTGTGTGTATGATTGAAATGCTTGGTACGTGTGGGATCCGACAATCTAGTTGTTTATCCTTGGCAGCCTCTCTTATGGGGAAATGTAGTCTAGTGCTTCCATGAGCCATAGTAGTCCGCTACAGCCCAGTTCACCGGAGTCCTTTTAGCCCAGCACTACTGCTCAGGACACTTGACTGGCCGGCATGTGTTTCACTTTGTTCCTGTGTCTATCCCTTCGAGGAAATGTCACACGGTGACATCCGGAGTCCTGCTTAGCCTGCTACATCCTGGGTTCCCGGAGTCCTGTTAGCCTAGTGCTACAGCCCGGATTCACACGCTGCTGACCGACATGCTCGATGTGATTCATGTATGCCTGTCCCCATAGGTTAGTGCCGCTTTGGGTTCACGACTAGCCATGTCGGCCCGGGTTCTCTTTCATATGGATGCTAGCGACACTATCATATACGTGAGCCAAAAGGCGCAAACGTTCCCAGGCCATGGTATGGCGACACCCGTGGGAATATTGTGCGTGAGGCCGCAAAGTGATATGAGGTGTTACCGGCTAGATCGGTGTGACTTGGAATCGGGGTCCTGACACGCTCTCTCTAACACACACATGCTGTTAAACACACACACACACACACATGCCGAGGTAAAATGAGTCTATATCTCAATTAATGAAGACTTGCATGTTACCATCCATATGCATGTTACTAGTCCAAGTTACTCACCACTATGACCAGCCTAGCAATATAACCAAACGCTCCTTACTCGGCCTTGTTATCTCCCCCGGAAACCCAATGCATGGAGCACAACTATGCGTTGATCAGTCAAGAAATCAAAGTCGGCTTGCATGCGAGTTAATACGTGGCCCTGCATGGTATCTAAAATGGCATCTCTTAGTTGTTGTGATTGATTGTTGCGTTCAGAGACAAAAATCAGGGCTTTGATTGGAGGAAGGACCGGTCAAGTTTCTCCTTCTCCTCCAATCTGCTTGCACCTTGGTCCCGCTACACCTTCTAACGTGACTTATTACTCCTATACGGAGGGAGTAGTACGAGATACGGTGGCACACTGACTTAGGTCGAATACAATTGCCCAAAATTGTGTGCATCTTATAATAAGGATTCTCTTAAATAGTACGTGAACGAACAGAGGGATCAATTGGACAGTGTTCACGAGCAGTAGCGAGATGTGTGAGGTAAGATACACCGCTGGCACTTTTAATTTTTCTTATTAATTTGTTTGTTTTACCCTCTGACTGGTGGGACCCAATGTACTACGTGGAGATAGGTAAGGTGACTAAGGTTGCATTATTTCTGTACTACCAACACTACTTTAAATCCCAAAATACATTACCACCAAATCCGCATGACACGATTATGATTTAAATCTCAATGACTCCCACGCAAAAAAAAACATAGCATGCTTGTCACATGAATGCAGGAATGTATAAAAGGTTACTTTCCTCTCGTTAAACATAACGAGAGGGTGGTGTAGCTGGTAAGCCTGTTCGCTCATCAAACTTTAGGTCTCGGGTTCGATAACCACACTTGAGCATAATTTTGTTGTTTTCTAGGGTTTGCACTCTTCACACTCTCTCTCCACTATATATACACACGCTGAAGCCTCAATGCTTGTGGTCGCTCTCTTCACACTATCTCACCCTCTCCAGATCTAGACAAGATTTCGCTGGCCTCTATCCCTCTCTCCCCCTCACTGCTGTTCAAAGAGCCGACAGGATCCGTCCGACAGGAAGGTAAGGAGGATTAACATTGTCGCCATCGGCGAGGGAGGGAATCCACTACCGGCGCAACTGTTCTCTTTCACCCAGCAGCGGCGCGGGAGGGCCTCCGACTCCTTCCTTGATGTCATACATAGTGTGGGCAGAACGACCTCCGATCGCCCACCGAACCACACCCCAAGAACCTTAACGTATAATTTACTTATTCCACATGCATTGCTCTAGCTACATGTGGGCTTTTTCTGCTTCTGCACTCGAATCTTGGTGTTGGATCAAACATGAAAGTAGTGGGGAAAGTTGTATAGCATGAATCTATGACGTGGTTCAAAGAGGAAAGGAATGGGGGGAAGTAGTGGGGAAAGTTGTATAGCATGAATCTAGGACGTGGTTCAAAAAGGAAAGGAAGGGGGAAAGTAGTGGGGAAAGTTGTATAGCATGAATCTAGGACGTGGTTCAAAGAGGAAAGGAAGGGGGAAAGTACTAGTATAGACTGGCTATCCAGCACCTACGTTGGTCGGAAAGGGAAAACAATGACAAATGCAGTATGCATATCTATAACGAACTAATCTTTTTGTTTTGGGGGACAAGGCTATAGAGTCTCAACAGGACTAGATTTGATGCGCTCACATAGGGAAAGGTGTCTAAAGATAACAAAACTGGGACCAACACAAATATGCTCCTTGGTTGTTTGTTCTTTGTTGCAACAGACTGTGCATCACACCTTCATACATCGGTAGATGCACATGGTGATGGTGAGTCCATTGTGTCATGCAACTCTTTGGCTATTGTTAATCTAAGGCCCTGTTTGGTTAAAAAGTCCTAGGCCTTTTTTTAGTCCCAACTAAAAAGTCCCTAGTCCCTTCCTTCTTGGTTCCAAGGACTATACATGGACTAGAGGTTATTAAATGACATTGTAAAAGACCATGTTACCCCTAGTAATGAACTAATAGAGATAAGGTGTGATGCGAGGCAGGTGCAACTGTTGGGAAAAGTCCCAAAAAGACTCTTCCTCGGGGTCTTCTTTCTTTAGTCCCAAATGCCCACTTTTAGTCCCTAAAAGTCCCTCTTGTTTGGTTTAGATGGGACTGAAAGGGAATGTTTTAGTCCCTACACCAAAAAGTCCCTGTAAACAAACACCCTCTAATAATGCCGCTGGAAAATTGATGCAATGCCAAAGTTAAAAGCAAATTACATGTTTAACGAATTTTATTGTTAATATAATCTCTATGTTAATATGAATCAATGCCACCATACTGTCTTCCTTTATTTCCCAATTAGATAAGCTAGATGCTTCTTTTTGTTGGCTTCTGTGTCATCCATCGTTATTGACCACTTGTTGTTTCCTTTGCACCTCTGTGTAAACAGGGTTATCTACTTCACCTTGTTGCTATTGTGACCCTTTGTTGCACTGCACAAAACACTTTTGTTTTTTGAGTGTTTTGTGCAGTTCAACCAAAATTTCACACCAACAACATTGCTTGATTGCTTGATCTTAGTGGAACTGCCCAAGAGGAGATCTTACTTCCTATCCGTGTTGGCAAATTTGGTTCAGATCTTCTTCTTGTGAGTTGTTTGAATTCCGCGTCATGAGAGGTCAGTACTAGCCTTCTTTCACATGATTGTGCAGTGTGCTTTCATATGGTGTGCTACTTGTATGGTAATGTTGCTTGATTTTAGTGAACTGCACAAATGGAGACAAGACTTCCAATATGTATGTGCACCGTAATATCCCATTGAGGTAAGATAAGGATATTGCACAACTTTTGGCCTGTATTTTGCCACTTTCATCAGAAAATTAATGTCGTTGTTTAGTGCTAGACTTGTGCTCCCTAATTGACATGCCAAATCTTACATTGAAGGCAAAGCTTGTCTATTATTGAACCAAGTGATGAAGGGGAAGAACAAGCGGAAGAAAAACAAAAATCAACTCCCGATGTTGTAACGAAGCACTGGAACTGTGATGACACAAGTAATGGTATAGTTTTGCATCTTAATTTATTGCTATGGCTGGAACGAGCAATTGTTTTGCCACTGATTTGATGCCACTCTTAATGTAATATGTAATTATCTCTACTTGTGCAAACATGGATCTTCTTTGAAGATACCATATATTTTAGTGGAACTGCACAAGAAGATGTTGGAAACATTAAACTAATTGAGGAGTATATAGTAAGCATGGCAACCACAGTAGATAACAACAGATGGTTCCAGAGAAGTGCTTGATCTGTATGCTCTACACAATAAGCCTCCTGACAAAGGTTGTTACTCGCCCACGGATTTCATCCATATGATTGAGCTTTGTCATCTCTATTGGTGTTGTGCTACTATTTAGATACTGTCATGAGAAAGTTGTATTATCCTTGAGAAGTGCTTCATCTGTGCTATTTTAAATATTTCCTTTCCTTTTTTTTCGAGCAAACAGGGATGCTAGCATTTAGTTGTCCTCTTGTCTTTGCACAACAGGATCATCCTCCTCTGAAGAAGAATATGGAGTACGTGAAGTGACTAGTTCCGATTATGCCAAGATGAAGAAACCCTATCTATCTTCTCATCAGAAGGAGTAGTTGAAGGATGGTTACATTAATCCCCACAAGACCAAACTAACTTCAGCTCGGAAGGACTGACGGATCTCCATCTTTTTTGCTGTGATGCGCAAGTACAATGTTGTTCTAGGATTCTTTCTGGTGAGTTCCATTTTTTAAAGTGTGCTCTACATGGACCATGTAGGTGCCTGTTTAAACTATCAATTCATAGTACAATTTGCTTTATACTAATCACTTATTTTGTATTTGTGCAAACAGGTGTCCTGAGCTTGATTTCAATGGGAACTGCACAAAATGTTCATGAATACATCGAATCATTCATTTCCACCACAAGAAAGGAGGTGCCGATATGTTCAAGGCATTGCAACATATAAAGGCAAAATCATACAAGCTACAAGCGAATTTGGTGGAACTGCACAAAAAGAACAGCTGGTTTATTTAGCACGAGGTGCCATGTCAATGTCCGAACTGATAGCAAACCCTACCCATTCAACAATCGTGGGCATTTGATATTTTGGAATGGGAAAACCTTGTCATAGTTTGCTCAATGATGTACGAAGAACAACACGCATTTGACATTTTGGAATGGGACAACATTGTCAAATTTTGCTCATTGATGTTAGCAAGAAGACACGTGTTTGATATTTTCGAATGGGACCCCCTTTGCTGTCAGTAGCATCGATCAATTTTTCTTTATTGTTTAGTTGTGAAGTAAATATTGGCTCTGTCATCTGAATCGCTGAGATGCATAATCATCGATGGTTTTGAATGTTCTCTATGAATTGACAGGCCTGTGTATTTGACTGCAATGTACATGAACGCTAAAAAGAAGCTCAAACTCTTTGTATATTAGATTTCTTTCAAGTCAGTTGATTTTACATTGTGAATGTTCATACTTTTTTCTAAAATACTGGTCAAAGTAGAGATACTTTGACTGCAGACGAAACTTGTATGCAGACTGAAAAGGACCGGATAGAGTACATGTGAAACTGGTGCAAACGAGGTGATCACCCTGGGAAAATCCTAGTACGTATTGTTTTGCATGTTCATCCAATGCCACTGATACAAGAATTCGAACTAATCGAACTAAATTCATTCATACATGGTCGGATTTCATATAAACATGCCAGATTTCATTCCATTTCATACATTCTTCAACTAAAAAGGGGTGCGCTGGAGGTATAATTAATTAACCGAATCTACCCACCTGTGTCTGGCTGAGCCGAACAGAAGCTTATTCTCCACGGGACTGAGCTTCAGTGACTTAACTGCTGGTGCAGTTGCGTAACTGACATGTGGCCCAGATGCATGTTGGGCCCACGTGTCAGTG
Organism: Triticum dicoccoides; assembly: GCF_002162155.2. Taxonomy (NCBI): domain Eukaryota; kingdom Viridiplantae; phylum Streptophyta; class Magnoliopsida; order Poales; family Poaceae; genus Triticum; species Triticum dicoccoides. The sequence goes on from NC_041382.1 coordinate 497,453,721, forward strand.
ACCCAACTTCAGCAGCAGTTAAGTAACTGAAGTAGTGTCCTTATCCAACATAGCTCTCCGACTCCACGTCACCGCCAAGAAGCTAACCAGCCGTCAATGGTCAACCCGCCTAGCTTGGCTTCAACCAGAGGGTAGCAGCGATGGCCTTACTTGGACCCGAGTGGCGGCGACCTACCCTGTTCTACTCTTCCTTGTTTTCTGTGTGGCGCGGCCTAGTTGGCAGTGGGGCGGGGCCTCGACGGAGACGGCGATGTCCTCTGTCTTGTTGCCGGTGGGGCGGCGCCTCGGCAGATCGTGGGAAATCCTCCCCCTCGTTGCCGGTAGGATGGGGCCTCAGCTGAGCCGGCGATGTCCTCCGCCTCGTTGTTGGCGGGGCGGGGCCTCGGCGGAGTAGGGCCTCGCCGAAGCCGGCGAGGTCCTCCGCGTCGGTGCCAGCGGGGCAGGGCCTCGGCGGAGCCGGTGGCGCCTCTACCTCATTGTTGGCGCCGCGGGGCCTCGATGGAGTAGGGCCTCGTCGACGCCAGTGGAGCGAGGACTCGTCAGAGCCGGCATTGTCCTCTGCCTCATCCTCGGTCTCGCCAAATAGGGCCTCGCCCGCTTCATCGCCCTCTTTGTAGGCTGCCGCAGCCTCCGCCACCCGCATGCGGTACCACCAGCGCTCGAGGCGGCCTCGTGGGCGGAGTGGTACGAGTCAAGCATCACCTCCTACTCCGCCCGCTCAGCGGCGATCTACTCCTCCTCCTGCCGGTGCTCCTGGAGGAGATGGTGGTTGTAGGCGGCGTCGTCCTGCGCCTCCCAGAACTGCTCCTGACGCTTCTGCCTCGCCGTGTCCATGTATTCGGCACGGGCCTCGCCGATGGTCATGGTGCAGTGGACCGGCGAGGATGGCGCGGAGGAGGGGGTTGGTGCCGGATCATCAACTACCATGTTATCCATTGGAACATCATCGTCCTCCGGTTGCCTACCGGTCAACCAGTCGGCAACAATGGTTTCCATATCCTTGTGGTCCGTCGTCTACCCATATCGAAGAGCGTTGGAGCGCGAGGAAGCCATGGTGGGCAGTAGTGGTGTGGACAGGAGAAAGGGAACGGAGGCGGATGACTGCGGTTATGGCCGGTGCAACAATTTATATAGCAATGGTGGGCGGCGGAGGGACAGACGTGTGGCACCGAAGTAGCCGCCTCGGCAACCGCATATCACTAATGTGGGCAGCAGACGGACGGACGACCCTTGTGTTGTTTGAAGGCGGAGCAATCACCTGAACCGGGATGCGGGGTGGGCGGCGCTGACCGTTGCGGGCGGAAAGTGCGCGCGGGCGAGGGAGGAGGTATGGGTGGGCCACGGCAGTCAGACTCGTGTTTGGCAGCGGGTCGGTCCAGCAGCCGGACATGTTGGCTCGCTAGCGAGCTCGCCGAGCTGAGCATCGACAATTAGACGATGGACGTAGCTACCGACCAGGAGCCGGGGCCACTGTCCAAGCCGGTTCATGCCGTGTTCACCATAGAGCAGGTGCGGTCGCACTTTGATGCCCTAATGGTGGAAGAGCTACTAGCGCAGGAGGACCTGTGCTGCAACCTCCGTTTCCTCAACAAGCACCGGTGAACAAGCGAACGACAATGCCGTCACGGATATGTGGCCCTATGATCATGGCTTCCCGAATGAGCAGCGGGCGCTGTATCAGACCATCCATAGGGCCCACGAGGCCCTCTCCGTCGTCGTTCGAGTTGTTGCACTCGCCGTGGCACCACCGTCTCGCGTTGTCAACATGGTCAACGGACATGAGGAATGAGGAGAAGACTTTACTTGAAGAGGATGACAGTGGGGACCCACCACGGCCATAGCCGCACGTACGCAAGTCCCTCCTTATTATATACAACTATAATTTTTTTTGCTTCCTCTGGTTTCCTGACATCACGGTCCCACATCATTGTCAACCTATGTTGTTAATAAACGAGAGAATTGCACAAGGAGAAGCCGACGGCTGGGACCAAGCAGCTCGAGCAGTATTTGTGTTTTTGAGGTGTGAGAACTTCAGAGTTTATCTTGAGCGACGTTTTCGTTGTTGTTCATAGGAGAGCAGGGTATTAACTGGACGGGCTATGGCCTGTTTAGCCCAGGCCAGATATCCATCCCAGATATTAAATTTTTTCAAGCTGAAAATGGCTAGCCCAGCTATACTTTTTTTGAGGAATACCCAGGCAAGGTCAACTTGTTATTCTCCATCCCGTTGGGCTGCAAATCTTTCCAAGGAGGGATGCATCAGGCTTAACAAGAAAATGGGCTTTCAGAAATAATAAATGGGATGTAATTATAAAAACTGGGCAGTAACTATAAAAAAATGCACCAAACACGTAATTAGTTTATAATTTTTTTTGGATTTTGAAATTTTTAATTTCATTAATTGTTGCGCGCGCAATGTTTCGCTGGATTTTTGCGTAATACAAATTTGTATTGAAATTGTATTTAATCTGACTAGAAATTTCGGGATAAAAATATTTCGGATCCAATAAAAATGTGGGAAATTTTATTGAGTTCTGTTTTGAACGGTTGGTCGAAATTATTAATCATTGTCCTAGCTAGAAAATGGGGTGTACTTTTAACAAATGTAAATGGGCTGTAGTAAATTCCATTAGAATTCAAAAATGGGTACTACATTCTTACAAATCGCAAATGGGCTATAAGTTCTCTGACACACAGTTGTGGGCCTACTAAGTTGACGCGTCCCCTAAAAAAGTAAGTTGATGCGTCCACTAAGCAGTAGTGGCCGTTGGATGTCCATCTAACGGATGTCGTGCTTCTTCTTCAATCTCGGATATTCTAGCTTCAGCCACCCAAAAAATGATTCCTCCCCCTGACATCTGGGGTGCACCATTTCGGAGGCTGACCTGTGGGCCTACTAAGTTGACGCGTACCACAGGCTTTGTCAACTTAGTCAATATAAATGATTCTAGCTGCAAAGACCATACGGTGTCCATCCAATTGCCGTAGTGCTTCTTCAACCTCTGGTCTTCTTGCTCCAGACGCCCAAACTAGCGCTGGTGGGACTTCCTGCTCCCGCCTTCCGTGGCCGGTTGTGCTGCCGCACAGGCCACACTGCCCCACCCTACTCCATTGCTGGACAGGCTATTCCTCTACACACCTACAACTCCTGTTATTTTCTGGCGATGGCAGCCGGACTAGTAAATCCTCGTACTCCCCACGGTGAGGGTAACCACTACTGAGTCTTCCCCGGCTCCGTTTCGTTCCCTTCCTAGGCCTCGCCATCGTCCATCGCCCTAGTGCTCTTGGCGCGCCATTGTCAACGTGGTCAACGAACGACATCCATCAGATGTGGAATGTACGTGCAGAGGCTAACAGCTGGGTCCATGGCCGCAGCAAGGAAGAGCCTCCTAATTATGCGCAAACTAATTATTCCTCCACCTGACAGTAGGGACCCACCGGACGGGCCACCGTATTTCACAAAAAACGTTTCCTCCTGACTGTTGGGACCCACCATCTATGTACTCACACTCAAGGAAGTGCGTCCATATTACGGGCAAAAAAATAATGATTCGCCCCCTCACTGCTGGGACCCACCAGCTACATCTTCGCACGCAAGGAAGTGCCCGATAGTTGGGACCCACCTGGTCGAAGCGTACGTAGCGTTGTGCTACCTCTTGAGCATGCGTTGGTTTCCCTTGAAGAGGAAAGGGTGATGCAGCAAGTAGCGTAAGTATTTCCTCAGTTTTGAGAACCAAGGTATCAATCCAGTAGGAGGTAACACGCAAGTCCCTATTACCTGCACAAACAAACAAGAACCTCGCAACCAATGCAATAAAGGGGTTGTCAATCCCTTCACGACCACTTACGAAAGTGAGATCTGATAGAGACAATAAGATAAATATTTTTGGTATTTTTATTGTATAGTTTGGAAAATAAAGATTGCAAAATAAACAACGATAGAAATAGCAAGTAGATAGGAAAATAATATGATGGAAGATAGACCCGGGGCCATAGGTTTCATAGTGGCTTCTCTCAAGATAGCATGTATTACGGTGGGTGTACAAATTACTGCCGAGCAATTGATAGAAAAGCACATAGTTATGAAGATATCTAAGGCAATGATCATGAATATAGGCATCATGTCTGTGTCAAGTAGATCAAAACGATTCTGCATCTACTATTATTACTCCACACATCGACCGCTATCCAACATGCATCTAGAGTATTAAGTTCAAAAGAACAGAGTAACGCTTTAAGCAAGATGACATGATGTAGAGGGATAAACACAAGCAATATGATATAAACCCCATCTTTTTATCCTCGATGGCAACAATACAATATGTGCCTTGCTGCCCCTACTATCACTGGGAAAGGACACCACAAGATTGAACCCAAAGCTAAGCACTTCTCCCATTGCAAGAAAGATCAATCTAGTAGGCCGAACTAAACCGATAATTCGAAGAGACTTGCAAAGATATCAAATCATGCATATAAGAATTTAGAGAATAACCAAATAATATTCAGAGATAATCTTGTTCATAAATCCACAATTCATCGGATCTCGGCAAACACACCGCAAAAGAGTATTACATCGAATAGATCTCACAGAACATTGAGGAGAACTTTGTATTGAGAATCAAAGTGAGAGAAGAAGCCATCTAGCTAATAACTATGGACCTGAAGGTTTGTTGTAAACTACTCACGCTTCATCGGAGAGGCAATGGTGTTGATGTAGAAGCCCTCCGTGATCGATTCCCCCTCCGGCAGATCGCCGGAAAAGGCCCCAAGATGGGATCTCACGGGTATAGAAGGTTGCGGCGGTGGAAAAGTGGTTCCGTGGCTCTCTGCGATGTTTCTAGGGTATAAGAGTACATATAGGCGAAAGAAGTACGTCAGTGCAGCTACGAGGGGCCCACGAGGGTGGGGGCGCGCCTACCCCCAAGGCGCGCCCTTCTGCCTCGTGGCTTCCTCGTAGAGTTCCAGACTTCGACTCCAAGTCTTCTGGATTGCTCTCGGTCCAAGAAAGATCTTCGTGAAGGTTTTACTCCGTTTGGACTCCGTTTGGTATTCCTTTTCTGCAAAACACTAAAATAGGCAAAAAAACAGAAACTGGCACTGGGCCTCCGATTAATAGGTTAGTCCCAAAAATAATATAAAAGTGCATATTAAAGCCCATTAAACATCCAAAATAGATAATAAAATAGCATGTAACAATTAAAAATTATAGATACGTTGGAGACGTATCACGTTGTCATTCTGGTCGTGAACGTGTGCGTACATACGATCGGTCTGTGTGCAGGCTACAACGATGAACCGTGGCCGTGTAAGGAAGGGCACGTGTCATAGAAGAGGCGTGCATGTGTCGTAGTAGAGGCGTGCACGTAGCATGTACACGTACGTACAACGGCCGGGGTGCAAGAAAGTAAATACGGCCATGTATGTACATCCGGGCGGGGTCTCGAACGCCTACTCGTGCATACGTATGGCCAAAGCTCGTGTACATGGCTGGGTCGGAATGGAGAAACTGCGTCGTCGTCGTGTTCATGGGGAGGCAAGGAAATGCGTCGTGTTCATCAGGAGGCAATGAAACGTGTGTTGTTCATCGGGAGCCAACCGGCTTGGACAGAACATCCGATGGAGACGAGGCCTGGCGTACCGCAGATTGGAGGAAACGGCCTTGTGTTCGATCGACCACGGTCGAAACGGGATCCTGTTCATCGGGAGGGGTCTAGAATACCGCAAAACAGAGGAAATAGACTTCTCTTGGACCTCCTATAGTGGAAACGGGGTCCTGTTGATCGGGAGGGGTGTGGTGTACCGCAAAACGGAGGAAACAGACTTGTGTTGGAGTGCTACGGTCGAAATGGGGGTCGTGTTCATCGGGAGGGGTCTGGCGTACTGCAAAACGAGACTCCACAGGATATTGTTCATCTCCACCGTCGACTGCCTCCACGGGCAACTGTTCATCCACCGTCGACCTCCTCCAGCCTCCACCTGCGACTGTTCATCCATGGGCTCATGTTCATCTAGCATCCACTGCGTGCTCCTCCACTGGCTACTGTTCAACCAGCCCTCTCCACAGGGTCCTGTTGAACCACCCCTCCATGGGCTACTGTTCATCCAGCCCTCCATGGGGCCCTGTTCATCCAGCCCTCCACAGGGTCCTGTTCATTCACCACCCAACCGACTCGATCGATCGGGGTCATGTTCATCTAGCGGCAACGGCCTCTACTACCATGGGGTCCTGTTCATCCAACCCCCCACCGGGAACTATTCTTCCAAACCCCCCAACAACGCTCACTATTCATCTAGGAAGGAGGCAGGAGGGTTCGATCGGCTTCAGTTAGCAGCAGTAGCAAAGGAATCACTCGGGTTTAGTTAACAGCAAGGGATCGATCGATCACTCGGGTTCAGTAATGCGTAGCCTGCAGTGCAATCGCTCGGGTTCAGTTAGAGCCCAATGCCTCTCTCGGGTTCAGTTAGAGCGCAACGCATCACACACACACGCGTACGTACAAGAGAAACGCACATCACTGATACGTCTCCAACGTATCTATAATTTTTCATTCTTCCATGCTATATTATATCCTGTTTTGGACATTATTGGGCTTTATTATACACTTTTATATTATTTTTTGGACTCACTTAACCAGAGGCCCAGCCCAGAATTGCTGTTTTTTGCCTATTTCAGAGTTTCGCAGAGAAAGAATATCAAACGGAATCCAAACGGAATGATACCTTCGGGAACATGATTTTCGGAACAAACATGATCCAGAGGACTTGGACCCTACGTCAAGAAAGCAACCAGGAGGGCACGAGGTACGGGGGCGTGCCTACCCCCTAGGCGCACCCTCCACCCTCATGGGGCCCATGTTTCTCCACCGACGTACTTCTTCCTCCTATATATACCTATGTACCCCCAAACTACCAGAAACGGAGCCAAAACCCTAATTCCACCGCTGTAACTTTCTGTACCCGTGAGATCCCATCTTGGGGCCTTTTCCAGAGCTCCGCCTGAGGGGGCATCGATCACGGAGGGCTTCTACATCAACACCATAGCCTCTCCGATGAAGTGTGAGTAGTTTACTTCAGACCTTCGGGTCCATAGTTATTAGCTAGATGGCTTCTTCTCTCTTTTTGGATCTCAATACAAAGTTCTCCCCCTCTCTTGTGGTGATCTATTCGATGTAATCTTCTTTTGCGTTGTGTTTGTTGAGACTGATGAATTGTGGGTTTATGATCAAGTTTATCTATGAACAATATTTGAATCTTCTCTGAATTCTTGTATGTATGATTGGTTATCTTTGCAAGTCTCTTCAAATTATCAGTTTGGTTTGGCCTACTAGATTGATCTTTCTTGCAATGGGAGAAGTGCTTAGCTTTGGGTTCAATCTTGCGGTGTCATTTCCCAGTGATAGTAGGGGCAGCAAGGCATGTATTGTATTATTGCCATCGAGGATAACAAGATGGGGTTTATATCATATTGCATGAGTTTATCCCTCTACATCATGTCATCTTGCTTAAAGTGTTACTCTGTTCTTGTGAACTTAATACTCTAGATGCATGCTGGATAACGGTCGATGTGTGGAGTAATAGTAGTAGATGCAGGCAGGAGTCGGTGTACTTGTCTCGGATGTGATGCCTATATACATGATCATACCTAGATATTCTCATAACTATGCTCAATTCTATCAATTGCTGAACAGTAATTTGTTTACCCACCATAATACTTATGCTCTCGAGAGAAGCCACTAGTGAAACCTATGGCCCCTGGGTCTATTCTCCATCATATTAATCTTCCGTCAACAAGCTATTTCATTTTCCATTTATTTTTGTGTCACACCCTGTTTTTCATGCCACTACGCTTAAGCTAACAATCATGATAAAATGTGGTTTGACAAAAACTTTTGAGTGTTTTGGACCTTGCCTTGATTGGATTTTGTTTGTTGTTTGCAAGTGCTCTAAAAATCAAATAAATCCTCCAACTCCTATACTCCTTCTCCTGATCCAAAACCTTGCCCAATGATAATTCCATGTGTGTAGGACATAAAAACAATTTCTTGCAAAAATATTTTGGCCAAAAAGAATTTTATAAATTAGGTTTTCCAAAAACCCCTGAATTGAGACTTGAACTACAAGTACTTAATTAAGGGTGTGAAAAATCTTTCAAAAATTATATTTGAAACCTATTAGGTATAGGGCTCCCATAAACCACAAAAATACAATTTTAAAAGTTATTTTCCTATTTTATTTAAAGGCTTTTTCTTAAGGCCAGAAATGGTCTTTAATAGGTTAAAATTATTTTATTGTTTCAAAAATATTTGACAAAAATCAGGGAAACTCAGTGGACATATATTGTCCATATATATGAGTTTCAACACATGGTCATGTTCAAAATATTGGACAAAACCTCAAAAACCATTTCTGCCCATTTCAAGGATTTGAAATATTTCTATAGGAAATATTCCCTAGCAATTCCAAGAAAATTCTAGCATGTCACATATGACATGTTTGATGATCTTGCCAAGTATCATGTCACGGAGAATAGTATAACCCCATGAGATCTCCTCAAAACCATTTCTGTCCATTTTGAAGTTTGAGCAACTTTACATTGCCAAACATGTCCAAATGTTCTAAAACCTTGTGAATATGCTCAAATGGTCTAATTATTCATCTAGACTAAATGGCACAAGTTGGAGAGAATGTTATCTTGCTCAAAGTGCCCCAAAACCCTTCCTGTTCAGAACCAAATTTGAACAACTCTACATTGGCAACTTTCTCCTTTTGATCTCAACTTTTGTGGACATGTTCATAACCTCAAATGATGACACTACACCAAGTGGTGCATCAAGGAGAATAGATTTGCATGACTAAATCTTGGTAAAGCCATTTCTGTTGATTTCTAGGGTTTACCAAAGTTACATTGGCTACTTTGCCCAAATGAGCTCAAACTTGGTGGAACATCCTACTTCTATGTGCCATTCCATCCTGTTAATTCCTATGGCAAGTGGAATTAATTTTCTTGCCCAAACCATCATTAAACACCTTCTTCCATTTTTCCAAAAACACCATTTTGACCCCTTCCACTAATCTCCTTGAGCTCAACTTTTTACCACAGCTCCTCCTAGTTTTCTCCTACCTGCAGTAACTCTCCCCTGGTCATTGCTCAATTATTGGAGGGGTAAAACCCCATTTTCTCTCTTTGGACAGCCCATTTCCCTGTTTCCCTCAACCTCTCTCCTCTCCTACTGGCTGTCCAGGGCATCCAAGGCCCTCTCCCCTTTGTTTACTCCTCCCTAAACAACCTAGACACAAGTGGCCACGCCCTACAAGCCAAAGGCATGCCCTGGCATGCAATTGGCGTGCTCCAGAGTGCGCTAGAGTGCGCTCCCGCACTGTAGCCACCCCCTGCCAAGCACCTCCGGCCACCTCGGGCCTCCCCAGCGCGCCCGACGATGCTCCTCGGTGTCCTCAACACGACAGCCGGTCGGCCCCCTCCTCCTTCTCCCTCCTCCTGCCCCTGCTCGCACGCGCGCCAGCCACCCGAGTGCACCAGTGAGCAAGCTCAACGCGCGGTGCCCCTGGCCCCCCTGCTCCCTCTCTTCTCTCCGCTAGCTCTGGACCGAATCCAGGAACACCCCAGACACACCGTGATGAGCTCCTATGACCTGTGGTGACGGCAACGAGCTCGCCGGCGCACGAGTCCTCGGTGGACCGTCGCCCGCCTATTTAAGGGCCTCCCCGAGCCCTCCTCTCCTCACCACTCGCCCTCTCTCCCTCCCAGAGACCCACGGGACGAAGCCAAACCTCTCCCCGAGCCCTCCATCGCTCCCCATGGCCGGAGCCGAGCCGCCGGCCTCCACCTAAATTCAGCCGAGCCCGAGCTCTTATCCCTCTCCTCTCTCCACCAGCAGGCTCCCCTGAGCAAGGCGGAGCTCCCACGCTCTTTCCCTCATCCGAGGACGCACCGTAGCGCCATGCCCAATCTCGCCCGACGCCACCGTCCGCCGGCATCCAAGCCGTCGTCGCCTCGACCATCCCCGGCAGCCGTGGTATACACGAATGGATGCGGCGCTCGACGCCGAGCTCATCCATAGCCAGAGCGTCGCCAGAGGTGCTCCGTAGCACCGGCAATCGTCGTCGGGGCTCTCTGCTCCCTCAGCCAGGCGAGCGTGCGGGAGGAAGACGAAGACGATGACCTGCGGGCGGGCCCCGCTCGTCAGTGGCTCCACCCACTGGGCCACGCTGGCAAGTGGACACGTGTCCAGCTCGGGGTTGCCTCCCGTGTGGGAAGGCGTATTACCCCGGTACGCCTTCGACGTTGCCCCTGTCGCCGCGCGGTCGAGCAGCTGGGCCGGCCCACGGCTAACTCTCACCGGTGCGCAGGATAAGGGTAATGCCTTATATTTCTTTTTATTCTTTCCAGTGAGTTTCTAAAATCCATAGTTCATTCATTTCATGCCCAATTTCGATGATTCAAATTTCTACTAGTTCATAAATTCATTCTCTATCACAGGGTGCAATTTGCACATTTTTCTAGAAACATTTCCTTCACAAATGTTTATGGAATCTTACTTTTCCATTTCTGTCATAAACTTTAGAAAATCACAGAGAGCCCATTTTTGATCCAAATTCCATGATTCAAAATCCTAGATGTCTATAAGTTAAAAACTTAGTTTCTGAACATTTTTACTAATACTTTCTGTATCACCTCAAATAATGAGCCATTTCTTCATATTTGTCAACTTTGTAAATTCATAGGAAAATCACTTGAACTCCAAATCCAGTGAAACCAACTCCTAGATGCTTCTAAAATTATTCCTTGTTAAATGGATGCCTTTGATCATTTTTCAAATAGTTCTTCTGTACACTTCTTACAAATCCATGAACCCCTTGATTCCATCATATCAAAATGTTTAGAAATGCCACTGACCCAATTCCAATGAAACCACTCTGGTTATTTTTCCTATAACCATAGATGTCCTAGAAAAGTCAAATCAATATTTTTAGAGCACTTTTATTTTCTGCCTTGTTGTGTTGCTTATTATGCTCGCTTTCGACGATAGTTGATGAAGTAGACGAAATGCTCAGAGTTGGACCAGAGATATTTGAAGACATCATAGACTTTGTTAAAACAGGCAAGCATCCCTTTGACCATGATGAACCATTTTACATCATGATGGCATTTTCGTTGCTTCACTGAGTGCATGATATATTTTGAATGGCAACCTTGCTAGGCTTGCCTCCGTTGCGTACTCCATTGATACTTGCATTGTTCATGACTCTACCCTTGCTTAGAGTTGTGTTGGTGGGTTGTAGAAATATGCTATAGTTAATGGCTATGCAAAGTGGGTCAGGGTTATGCATGGAAAGAAACAAGTGTGGTTTGACATACTTGCAAATAGCCCAGTGGGTGCCACTAATGCCCCTGGGAGATGATGATGAACTAGGTCACTACTTGGTGGAGAAGTAGTGTACCGAGGCTCGATAAAAGTGTTGTTTACAGAGACGGATTAGATTTAAGATTTGTCGACTGTCCCAACCTTACATGCGCAACCACTCTACCCTTATATGGGAAAGGGCATTATTGATTACCTAGGCCGATACTAGCTTGGAGCCCGCACTACTAGTGACGGGGGAGAGTTGGTGCTCTCTCTCGGGACGGGGTCGTGCCAGGTAGGGCGGCCAAGAACATTTTTATGGGGCACCGGACACACCGTTGGTACCCCATGCCAGTGGTATGTGACAAATATGGGAGCGAGGCTCCACAATTTGAAGTTGTGAAATGTTGGGCACGGGGGTTAATACCAATCGAGTGGACTCCATGTTAGTGTCTTCTAGGGAAAGATAGTGATCGGGTGCTTACCCCGGGTACTTGAGGTACTGCGGGTCGTGGATGACACGAAAGTTCCCCGGATCTTGTGGGTAAAGTGTGCAACCTCTGCAGAGTGTAAAACTATTCAAATAGCCGTGTCCACGGTCAAGGACAGTTGGGTGGTGCTTCTTAGACTATGTCCATATGTTTCTGACAAACAACACGGTTTGGTAAATCTATTGACGTGATTCGTGAGGAAGTCACGATGAGCTTGAGCATGAGTTGTTCATAACTCTCTCTCAATGTTGATGTCTGTAAACCTCCTGATACTTGTTGCAGACGCATTCATATCCTTGATAAATGTTGATCATACTTGCGTGAGAAAAACTAGCTTTCTGCAAAAATGCCAAATTAGCAGTAGTGCCTTGCATAATTATTCTGTTATCACCCTTGGGATGCTTGCGAGTACATTCAAAGTACTCATTGGCTTGCCACTGGTTATTTTATTGGCCAGGCATGAAAGAACAGGATATGATGAAGAATACTTCGGTGACGAACATGCGAGCTAGGACGCTTCCTAGTCAGAATGCCTGTAGGGTTAAGGCAGGTGGCATGGGTCCAAGTTATCGACGAAGATTTCTGTTGCGATGTTATAATCAAGACTCAACCATAATGGTCCTACTTGTGTAATACGATATGTATGGATGTAAGACTCTTGTTATTCAGCTTCTATGTGTTCAGTGAGCATTGATCTCTAGGATCACTGTACACGTGCATTTGGTGATCACGACTTATGAGTCGGGGTGCCCACAGAGCTGGTATCAGAGCCATCCTGACTGTAGGAAGCCTTAGTTAGCATGGTCATTAGTTAGGGTAAAACTATTTCCAAAACTACTACTAGTTTTCAAAACTATCTATACTTCTCTTCCCTTCTCAGTTTTTCGAAAACTAAGGTATACTTTCCCTATCGATCTCTTCCCTTCAAAACTATTGCAAACGGTCGCTAGCACCCTCAAGCCCCTGACCACGGGATTCCTTGTAATCCTCATGGGTAGCCTAGAAGGATTACATCTTGCCAAACAGTCGCCCACCTCTTCTGAACACAAGATTGGCAACACCACAGCAAGACGATGCCAATAGAAGATACGCCTTTGAAGAATGAGGACATGAAGACCCAGAGGACGATGACACCTTTGAATTTGCCTAGGATGATGCAATGTTAGCCTATGATGATCATGGCATAGGATATGCGAGATCATGATATACATCGCTAATAGAGTAACCCTGTCACTACCGTTGTTGTATCGGCAACCACCGGTGGATGAGAACCTCGCCATTTGGTCCGCCTCACTATAGTGAGCAGGAAAACATTTCTCTTCATCCCCCGCTCTTGGTGTCGATGTTGTCATCAACGTAACCGACATGTTGGATCTCTACTATGCCTTGTTAATGTCATTGCATAAAGGATTACCTACCTGGTACCATCGACGCCTTAGAAGACAAAACGGGATCGTCATGATTAAGAAGACAATAGGAGACCGAGTCAATGCCTGCTACGAGAAGCCACCTTCACCCCATCACTTCAACAGGCGAAAAGTTGTTGAAGAATCTTCAGGCCCAACCCGGATCATTTCATCAAACAACTACAAGAGACGTAGCAACACCTGAGGAAAACCCAGAAGACTGCATGAGGCAAGGAGCAAATCACGACTACTAAAATCCGAGAACCCCTAGGGTAGGATGAGTCGTGTACCCCCTATGCGCAGTCGAGTCCGTATGATGGTTCGAATAGAACCATGATTGTGTGTTTCTTGCTTTTATTTGTTTGTGTTTTGATATCAGTCGCCCTTTTTGCCCTAGGCAACAAGTACGCAACTATAACACCTGCCTTATTTTGTTGTTTGTGTTTGGCCCTTTTTGGCACTTGTTTGTTTGCACCTGCACTATAGAACCCCCTTTAGGCATCCCCCTTTATGCTACATATCCATCTCATCTCTCTCCTCAACTGAAGACCAGTAAGACAAGGTACACCAAGGATTCTACCTCGACAACCAACTAGCACTGAAGAACTTTTCTATAGCCTCCTGGACCAAGTAAAACCCTGTAGAGTTATGTTTAACCCCCCAGACTAGAAACCCATTCCTAGACCCTTCGAGACTTCACAAGATACCCCAGCTCGAGTCCTTAACCATGTGCTTAACCCACAGAATTGCAAGAGAACCTGTTAAGCCTCCGTAACCTTGCTTATTACTGGGTTCATTATGGAACTAGTGGACATAGTGAACGAGCACATTATCACCCTAATATAGCACAAGAACTGACGATGCCATAAGGAAGACCAATTTGAGGATACAGGAATAGAGGACTAGATTGCACAATTGCCATCTCAGAAACTATGCTCAAGGATGGGATGATAAACATTCACTCGCACACTAGAATCCTTGAAACCCTTAAGCCCTACCAAGCCACAACATGGTCGGATCCTGACCTTGGGCTTTGGCTCTAGATCAATAAGACCTTGGCCAATACTCAACCGTGACCACCACCAATGCCTCAGCCCACTTTACGTACCCCATAAACTTTGTGGTGCTTGGACAAGTTAGTTGTCATCTTTATTTAATGACATACTTGTCTACCCGAAGACGGAAGAAGAGTCATTCAACTGATCAGAGAACATCTGAGGACCGCCATGTCAAGGAGGAAGAACTATACCAACCATCATCGTCAAGAAGTGAACTTCCTTGTCAAAGACTGTGCATATCTACAAACCACTCCTCTCAAGGGAACCAAGCATTTTCATGACAAGGAAACCCACACCAAGATTCATCGGCCCTCTTCGAGATCACTCCAAGGTTTAATAACCCCCTCCGAGATCACCACAAGACGAAGAGAAGACAGTTACTAGATGGAGCTACTACCTGAGTTACCCACTGTGCGTAATGTTTCCACATGACACAATTCCGGAAGTGTTTTCGACTTCCTAGCTAGTCCGATCACTAACAAGGACATCGATCACCGAGCCATCGACCCCCAACCTAATCTAACCTACGTGAGCTACCCATTAGCAACCTGGATCAAGAAGAACGTCATACACGAAGCCACACCATCAAGTACTTCAAGTTCAATGGAGCGCCAAACGAAAGCAGAAGCAGTACGAGGACGTGAAGACTACCCCAAATCCAAGTTTCCGTATTCCTTCCCGCGCCTAGTCTGGGAATCTCGGGGACGAGATTCTTGTAAGGGGGGTAGGTCTGTCACACCCTGTTTTTCATGCCACTACACTTAAGCTAACAATCATGATAAAATGTGGTTTGACAAAAACTTTTGAGTGTTTTGGACCTTGCCTTGATTGGATTTTGTTTGTTGTTTGCAAGTGCTCTAAAAATCAAATAAATCCTCCAACTTCTATACTCCTTCTCCATGATCCAAAACCTTGCCCAATGATAATTCCATGTGTGTAGGACATAAAACAATTTCTTGCAAAAATATTTTGGCCAAAAAGAATTTTATAAATTAGGTTTTCCAAAAACCCCTGAATTGAGACTTGAACTACAAGTACTTAATTAAGGGTGTGAAAAATCTTTCAAAAAGTATATTTGAAACCTATTAGGTATAGGGCTCCCATAAACCACAAAAATACAATTTTAAAAGTTATTTTCCTATTTTATTTAAAGGCTTTTTCTTAAGGTCAGAAATGGTCTTTAATAGGTTAAAATTATTTTATTGTTTCAAAAATATTTGACAAAAACCAGGGAAACTCAGTGGACATATATTTTCCATATATATGAGTTTCAACACATGGTCATGTTCAAAATATTGGACAAAACCTCAAAAACCATTTCTACCCATTTCAAGGATTTGAAATATTTCTACAGGAAATATTCCCCAGCAATTCCAAGAAAATTCTAGCATGTCACATATGACATGTTTGATGATCTTGCCAAGTATCATGTCATGGAGAATAGTATAACCCCATGAGATCTCCTCAAAACCATTTCTGTCCATTTTGAAGTTTGAGCAACTTTACATTGCCAAACATGTCCAAATGTTCTCAAACCTTGTGAACATGCTCAAATGGTCTAATTATTCATCTACACCAAATGGCACAAGTTGGAGAGAATGTTATCTTGCTCAAAGTGCCCCAAAACCCTTCCTGTTCAGAACGAAATTTGAACAACTCTACATTGGCAACTTTCTCCTTTTGATCTCAACTTTTGTGGACATGTTCATAACCTCAAATGATGACACTACACCAAGTGGTGCATCAAGGAGAATAGATTTGCATCACTAAATCTTGGTAAAGCCATTTCTGTTGATTTCTAGGGTTTACCAAAGTTACATTGGCTACTTTGCCCAAATGAGCTCAAACTTGGTGGAACATCCTACTTCTATGTGCCATTCCATCCTGTTAATTCTCATGGCAAGTGGAATTAATTTTCTTGCCCAAACCATCATCAAACACCTTCTGCCATTTTTCCAAAAACACCATTTTGACCCCTTACACTAATCTCCTTGAGCTCAACTATTTACCACAGCTCCTCCTAGTCTTCTCATACCTGAAGTAACTCTCCCCTGGTCATTGCTCAATTATTGGAGGGGTAAAACCCCATTTTCTCTCTCTGGACAACCCATTTCCCTCTCTCCCTCAACCTCTCTCCTCTCCTACTGGCTGTCCAGGGCATCCAAGGCCCTCTCCCCTTTGTTTACTCCTCCCTAAACAACCTAGACACAAGTGGCCACGCCCTACAAGCCAAAGGCATGCCCTGGCATGCAATTGGCGTGCTCCAGAGTGCGCTAGAGTGCGCTCCCGCACTGTAGACGCCCCCTGCCAAGCACCTCCGGCCACCTCGGGCCTCCCCAACGTGCCCGACGATGCTCCTCGGCGTCCTCAACATGACAGCCGGTCGGCCCCCTCCTCCTTCTCCCTCCTCCTGCCCTTGCTCGCACGCGGGCCAGCCGACCGAGTGCACTAGTGAGCAAGCTCACACGCGCGGTGCCCCTGGCCCCCCTGCTCCCTCTCTTCTCTCCCCTAGCTCTGGACCGAATCCAGGAACGCCCCAGACACACCGCGATGAGCTCTTGTGACCCGTGGTGACGGCAACGAGCTCGCCGGCCCACGACTCCTTGATGGACCGTCGCCTGCCTATTTAAGGGCCTCCCCGAGCCCTCCTCTCCTTACCACTCGCCCTCTCTCCCTCCCAGAGACCCACGGGACGAAGCCAAACCTCTCCCTGAGCCCTCCATCGCTCCCCATGGCCGAAGCTGAGCCGCCGGCCTCCACCTAAATCCAGCCGAGCCCGAGCTCTTCTCCCTCTCCTCTCTCCACCAGCAGGCTCCCCTGAGCAAGGCGAAGCTCCCACGCTCTTTCCCTCGTCTGAGGACGCACCGTAGCACCGTGCCCAATCTCGCCCGACGCCACCGTCCGCCAGCATCCAAGCCGCCATCGCCTCGACCATCCCCGGCAGCCGTGGCATACACGAATGGATGCGGCGCTCGACACCGAGCTCATCCATAGCCAGAGCATCGCCAGAGGTGCTCCGTAGCACCGGCAGTCATTGTCGGGGCTCTCTGCTCCCTCAGCCAGGCGAGCGCGTGGGAGGAAGACGAAGACGATGACCTGCGGGCGGGTCCCGCTCGTCAGTGGCTCCACTCACCGGGCCACGCTGGCAAGTGGACACGGCTCCAGCTCGGGGTTGCCTCCCGTGTGGGAAGGCGTATTACCCCGGTACGCCTTCGACGTTGCCCCTGTCGCCGCGCGGCCGAGCAGCTGGGCCGGCCCACGGCTATCTCTCACCGGTGCGCAGGATAAGGGTAATGCCTTATATTTCTTTTTATTCTTTTCCAGTGAGTTTCTAAAATCTATAGTTCATTCATTTCATGCCCAAATTCGATGATTCAAATTTCTACTAGTTCATAAATTCATTCTCTATCACAGGGTGCAATTTGCACATTTTTCCAGAAACATTTCCTTCACAAATGTTTATGAAATCTTAGTTTTCCATTTCTGTCATAAACTTTAGAAAATCACAGAGAGCCCATTTTTGATCCAAATTCCATGATTCAAAATCCTAGATGTCTATAAGTTCAAAACTTAGTTTTTGAACATTTTTACTAATACTTTCTGTATCACCTCAAATAATGAGTCATTTCTTCATATTTGTCAACTTTGTAAATTCATAGGAAAATCACTTGAACTCCAAATCCAGTGAAACCAACTCCTAGATGCTTCTAAAATTATTCCTTGTTAAATGGATGCCTTTGATCATTTTTCAAATAGTTCTTCTGTACACTTCTTACAAATCCATGAACCCCTTGATTCCATCATATCAAAATGTTTAGAAGTGTCCACTGACCCAATTCCAATGAAACCACTCTGGTTATTTTTCATATAACCATAGATGTCCTAGAAAAGTCAAATCAATATTTTCAGAGCACTTTTATTTTCTGCCTTGTTGTGTTGCTTATTATGGTCGCTTTCGACGATAGTTTACGAAGTAGACGAAATGCTCGGAGTTGGACCAGAGATATTTGAAGACATCGAAGACTTTGTTAAAACAGGCAAGCAGCCCTTTGACCATGATGAACCATTTTACATCATGATGGCATTTTCATTGCTTCACTGAGTGCATGATATATTTTGAATGGCAACCTTGCTAGGCTTGCCTCCTTTGCATACTCCATTGATACTTGCATTGTTCATGACTCTACCCTTGCTTAGAGTTGTGTTGGTGGGTTGTAGAAATATGCTAAAGTTAATGGCTATGCAAAGTGGGTCAGGGTTATGCATGGAAAGAAACAAGTGTGGTTTGACATACTTGCAAATAGCCCAGTGGGTGCCACTAATGCCCCTGGGAGATGATGATGAACTAGGTCACTACTTGGTGGAGAAGTAGTGTACCAAGGCTCGATAAAAGTGTTGTTTACAGAGACGGAATAGATTTAAGATTTGTCGACTGTCCCAACCTTACATGTGCAACCACTCTACCCTTATATGGGAAAGGGCATTATTGATTACCTAGGTCGATACTAGCTTGGAGCCCGCATTACTAGTAGGGTGCTCTCTCTCGGGACGGGGTCGTGCCAGGTAGGGTGGCCAAGAACATTTTTATGGGGCACCGGACACACCGTTGGTACCCCGTGCCAGTGGTATGTGACAAATATGGGAGCGAGGCTCCACAATTTGAAGTTGTGAAATGTTGGGCACGGGGGTTACTACCAATCAAGTGGACTCCATGTTAGTGTCGTCTAGGGAAAGATAGTGATCGGGTGCTTACCCCGGGTACTTGAGGTACCGCGGGTCGTGGATGACACGAAAGTTCCCCGGATCTTGTGGGTAAAGTGTGCAACCTCTGCAGAGTGTAAAACTATTCGAATAGCCGTGTCCACGGTCAAGGACAGTTGGGTGGTGCTGCTTAGACTACGTCCATATGTTTCTGACAAACAACACAGTTTGGAAAATCTATTGACGTGATTCGTGAGGAAGTCACGATGAGCTTGAGCATGAGTTGTTCATAACTCTCTCTCGATGTTGATGTCTGTAACCTCCTGATTCTTGTTGCAGACGCATTCATATCCTTGATAAATGTTGATCATACTTGCGTGAGAAAAACTAGCTTTCCGCAAAAATGCCAAATTAGCAGTAGTGCCTTGCATAATTATTCTGTTATCACCCTTGGGATGCTTGCGAGTACATTCAAAGTACTCATTGGCTTGCCACTGGTTATTTTATTGGCCAGGCATGAAAGAACAGGATATGATGAAGAATACTTCGGTGACGAACATGCGAGCTAGGATGCTTCCCAGTCAGAATGCCTGTAGGGTTAAGGCAGATGGCATGGGTCCAAGTTATCGACGAAGATTTACGCTGCGATGTTATAATCAAGACTCGACCATAATGGTCCTACTTGTGTAATATGGTATGTATGGATGTAAGACTCTTGTTATTCAGCTTCTGTGTGTTCAGTGAGCATTGATCTCTGGGATCACTGTACACGTGCATTCGGTGATCACGACTTATGAGTCAGGGTCCCCACATTTTGTAACATCCCAAATTTTCAATTTGGAATGTTATACATTAGATCATCTATGCATATCATATTTTATTTTGCTTTTGGTTGATCCTAGAAATTCTACGCAACTCAAGGACCCACGGAGAGAGTTGGGGATTTCGTTATTTTCATATTTGAGTTTTCTCAAATTTTGAGAATAGGATCATTTGATTTTATTTATTTTATCATCAATTATTTCTATTACAAAAATATGAGAGAGGGAATAAAATGACTTTCCCAAAATAAATAAATATTGAGGATCAAATAATAAAATCAGATAAGATTTTATTTCGGAGTTTTTCTGTGTTTTATTTGAATATAGAAAAATGTGCATTTTTTAAAATTGCATTTAGGTCACAAATAAATGTTCACCTTGTGCGGCTTGATTTTAGAAGCCCGTGAAAATTTATTTCGGAATTTTTCGAGTCCGTTTAGTATTTCTTTTTTTTCTTCTGCGCATAATTTTTTTTTTAAAAAACGCGCACCGACCTACGGGCCGTGTCCGATCTGGACACCGGCCCGGGAAGGCTTTATAAGCCAGGGGAGAGGCCCAGCCGAGCCAGCCCCCGAAACCCT
>NC_041382.1:497474941-497547785 GCF_002162155.2 Triticum dicoccoides
CGAGGTCCGCCGCTGCCTCGTTTTCCTTGCCATTTTTTTTATTTTTTTTTGAAAAACCGTTCGGTTTTTCCGCTGGTTTTTTTTCTAGTTTCGGTTTTTTAAATAGATCGGTTTTTCTGGTTTATTTAAATAGTGAGCATTCGTCTGTTCGTTCGTTCTAGCGAACGTTCATCGTTTTTCTTTTTCTCGGATTAAATCCGCAATTTTTCTGATTGCGATTTTCGTTTTAGTATACCTTTTCGCTCGTTTATCGGAATCAGGCGATTCAAGCGCCTGCAGTTTCGTCTCGAAACCCTCTATCCATTTAACCAACTTAAACAAGATTTTGCTACTGTAAAATTTGCCCTAGATCCAGATTAGTAGAACGCAGTTGTTTTCTTTCGCCGTTCGACTTTCGTTGCTTCGTTCGATTTGATTCTTTTTTTCCAACCGGAGTTCTTAAGTTGAACCTTCTGGTTAGATCTCTTATTTGTGTTTTACCCGTGCATTAGATGAGTACTTATTGTATGCTTGTTTGTTTTTCTGCGATAGAACACCCGGAGTGCGCCGCTTGTTACTTCGAATCTCTAGGTTTCGCGGATCATCAGCAAGGCAAGTAACACTTTGATCATATTTTTCCTACTACCCAGTTTTATTGCATTAGATCAATCCTCACACATTGCATGATTAGGATCTAATTAAACTGTGGGATGGGAAGTAGTTGAGGTAGTACCTATTACCTGTTTATTATCAAACCTTTGGGAGTTACTTCTACGTTTGCTTATTATGCCATGCTATGCTAGTAGACGTGGATTGGGTGAGTGATATCCATGACAGATGTGAGTTTGTTAATTAATGGTTTATCTAAGGTGGCAACTTAAACACACATCTGGGTGGATTGAGGCACCTGGGTATTCCAGCACTTGCCTGTTTTCTTTTGGACCGCCACCCAGGCTCAAAGGGATCATGAGACTATTCATACTAGAAACTTCCGTGTGCAGCCACAAGCTATTATGGGCTCTAGCATAGTTGACTAAGTCGTGCGAACTCTTATAGTGGTAGACTAGCAGATGTAGGGGATGTAGGTGGTAGGGTCTACCCGATCGTAAGGTGCTAGCGCTTCTGAAAGACT
Organism: Triticum dicoccoides; assembly: GCF_002162155.2. Classification (NCBI taxonomy): domain Eukaryota; kingdom Viridiplantae; phylum Streptophyta; class Magnoliopsida; order Poales; family Poaceae; genus Triticum; species Triticum dicoccoides. Next base: position 497,476,053 of record NC_041382.1, read on the forward strand.
ATGTCTCGGTCATCCGTCTTCTCAAACACCATGTAGTGCGAGAAACCAAACAGAGGCGATCGAGTCTTGTGGGGAAAACTGCGCAAACCTCTGCAGAGTGTAATAAACTAATCATGATTAGCCCTGTCCCCGATTATGGACATCTTGAGTATCTAGTACCTGGACTATCATGTGAATCTCAACATGTTACTCTAAATTAATTTTGTTGGGTTATGTTTAATGATGATGTTTAATTGGGATTGAGAATGCTGTCAACCATTCTCAATGTTTAACAACTACCATGATAGTAATTAAATTTTATTTCTTTGAAGTAGGGAAAAATTGGCTTTACGCAAAACTGTAACCATAGAGCTTTCCACCAGCCAAATATGCATATAGTATAGCGGTTTCATTCCATTACTCTCTATGTGTTACATTGCCAGCATATTCCATGTGCTGACCCGTTTTCGGGCTGCAACGTTAATGTTGCAGACTTTTCAGACAATGATTAAGGAGTTTTAGGTCGTGGTTCTATACTCAGTGATGTTGTTGGAGTTGATGGACTCACTTATCTTCCAAGCCTTCCGCTGTTATCGTTATTAGATGGCCTTAAGCCATATTTATTGTAATAAGTTCTCTTATGAGACACTCGATGTAATAAGTGTGTGATTGCTACTCTGCTATAAATCCTCCGAGTACTATGTGGTGTCAGCATTACTGATCCAGGGATGACACCGGAGCACAGAGATCAGACTGTTTGAGGTCTGGTCGCTACAGAGATGGTATCAGAGCACACGCTGACTGTAGGACACGACCACTAAGCTAAAAGACCTAGATCACTTTTCACTCTCTTCTCTTCTGACTTCTCATCTTTTCTACTCTTTAGGATGGCGGATGCAAGGAACAAGTTCATGCAACCGGATGAAGATACACCCTTTGGACGTCACTTGAAGGAAGTCACTAGATACCTGAATATAGGAGTACCAAGCTTCACCGGAACCTACAACGCCACTTTACCTGAAGAAGAGCGCTGGATGATTCAAGTTCAAGTTCTAGGAAGGACGTTCATGCTAGTCACCGAGCCCATAGAGTTTTCTTTTGATGCGCCAACTTGGAGTCTAGGAAAGAGCATGGCAGCTCACATCGCCATGGGACGCATTGGAGAAGTCTACCGCAATGATCTCAAGGATACTATCTACCAGATTTGTGGGTGCCGAGATGAGCACTGGGAGATGATCAGCACCAGAAAGGATAGATCAATTGCATCTTTTATCCAGGAGTTAAACTAGCACATTCGACGACAGGAGAACCAGATGTGCGCCGACATGATAGATCTGAAGAAAGCTAAGACAAGAATCAAGGAACTGGAGGAAGAACTCAAGGCTACACGTGAAGATTATGAAGAGGAAATTGAAGTATTGGTGGAGAAGAATGACGACCTGATCAAGAAGATTGGGATATTTATGGGAGGCCCTACACCAGTGGATGAAGACGAAGAACCCAAGGAGATTAGCCCGGAAGACTACATCATCATCGACGACACCGACTCGGATCCAGATAGTAGTGATAATGACTATGTTGATGAAGCTAGAGCAGATATCATGGAGTCTGCAACCGAAGAATATTTCTAGTAGACCCCCTCAGTAGTAGTAGTCCACCATGTAAATATAGTAGTCCGAGCACTTTTGCGATAGTTAGATCAATTGTATGCCCTTGTTTGATTGAATGAAGTGAATTGTTTGCTTTTGCCTCATGTGCATATGGGTAGTGTTTTCTCTTTAGACCCCCTCTATTCTTACATCTCATCTTTTCTAAAAACCCTCAGATGCCTCCGAGACGTGACCCCGGATTTGCCTTTCCACCGGAGCTCGCCCAGTTGATCCAGCAACAGAACACATTGATGCAGTTGCTAGTTCAGAATCAGAACCAGGGGAACAACAACAACAACCCACCACCACCACCACCACCTGTTGACCACTTAGCCCGTTTTCTTAGGCTAAACCCGCCGGTGTTTTCCAGTAGCACTGAGCCGATAGTAGCAGATGATTGGCTCCGCAAGACAGCTAGGGAGTTAACCACAGCAGGATGCACAGATGCGGAGAAGGTGAAGTTTGCCGCACATCAGCTAGAAGGACCCGCAGCATCATGGTGGGAGAATTTCACAGCCACTTTCCCAGTCGACACTGTCACATGGGACCAGTTTCAGCAGGCTTTTTGTACTGCACATGTTTCAGCAGGAGCTATGGCCATGAAGAAGCGTGAGTTTCGCAACTTGCGCCAAGGAGGACGGATAGTTGGCCAGTATGTGGATGATTTTAGTAAGTTAGCACGTTATGCACCAGATGACGTCGCTACGGATGCAACTAAGCAAGAGAAGTTTCTGGAAGGACTGAATGAGGAGTTGAGCATGCAGTTGATGGTAGCAACCTTCAACAACTACTAGGAGTTGGTAGATCGTGCTCTTATGATTGAAGGGAAGCAGCAGCAAATTGAGAATCGCAAGAGGAAGTATGGACAAGGGAAGTACAATTCTGGAGCTCAGCAGAAGCCACGTTTTACCCCTAGACCGGGAGGACATTTTCAGCATACCCATGGAGGAGGTAGCTCGCACAATCACAATGGCACCAAGAATGGTAATGGCAATGGAGGAAGCAACGACCAGAATCGCACCAACCCATCAACCCCAACCAAGAAGGACCTGAGCCAAGTCACTTGCTTTAAGTGTCACAAGACCGGACACTATGTTAATGAATGTCCTGAAGGCCAAAATGGCAATGGAATTTCTGGGAAGAAGCCGAACCCTTTCATAGGGGACAGGTGAACCACATTAGCGTGGAGGAGGTTGAAGCTCAGCCTGATGCAGTAATCGGTAAGTTTCTGGTTAAGTCATTTACTACACTTGTTCTTTTTGATACTGGTGCATCGCATTCATACATCTCAAGGGGATTTGTGGATAAGTATAACCTATCAACCCAAGCCCTTAGGTCACCCATGTTAGTAACCTCGCCTGGAGCAGAGTATGTGGCTAGTCTATGGTGTGATCGGTTACCATTAAGGATTGGTAACTATGTTTTGCCCTCAGACCTAATAGTATTGGAATCCCAAGGATTGGATGTGATATTAGGCATGGATTGGTTATCAAAGTATGAAGGGAATATTGAATGTGCTAGTAAGTCAATTTTGCTTACCACCCAAGAAGGGAGAAGGATCAAGTATGTATCCCGACATGTGCCAAAGAGGACTCAAGTAAATTGCCTAACAGGAGTTGTGCAGGAGGAAGTACCAGTGGTAAGGGATTTCCCTGAAGTATTTCCAGAGGAGTTGCCAGGCATGCCACCCGATAGAGATATTGAGTTTTTGATTGAGCTATTGCCAGGCACAGGGCCAATATCAAAGAGACCATATAGGATGCCAGCAAAGGATTTGGTGGAAATTAAGAAGCAGATTAAGGAGTTACTGGATAAGGGATATATCCGCCCAAGTTCTTCGCCTTGGGGATCGCCAGTACTTCTAGTGGAGAAGAAGGATGGATCGTTAAGGATGGTTCTTGATTATCGAGGATTGAATGAAGTAACAATCAAGAACAAGTACCCACTACCAATGATTAATGATTTGTTTGATCGATTGCAAGGAGCTAAGGTATTTTCCAAGATCGATCTGCGATCAAGATACCACCAGTTGAAGATTAGAGAACATGATATTCCTAAGACAGCTTTTACCACCAGGTATGGGTTGTACGAGTATACCATTATGTCATTTGGTCTGACTAACGCACCCGCATATTTTATGAACATGATGAACAAAGTATTTATGGAATTTTTGGATAAGTTCGTCGTAGTGTTCAGTGATGATATCCTGGTTTATTCGAAGAATGAAGAGGAACATAAGGAGCATTTGCGTTTGGTACTTGAAAAGCTCAGAGAACATCAATTATATGCCAAGTTCAGCAAATGTGAGTTTTGGTTGAAGGAAGTAGGATTCGTCGGACACATTATATCTGGAGAAGGTATAGCAGTTGGTCCCACTAAAGTTGATACCGTGACCAAGTGGGAAGCCCCAACAACAGTTGGAGAGATCCGGAGTTTTCTTGGACTCGTTGGATACTACTAGAGATTTATTGAGAATTTCTCAAAGATTGCGAAGCCTATGACTGAGTTGTTAAAGAAAGATACCAAGTTCATATGGACGGAGGAATGTGAGGCTAGTCTCCAGGAGTTGAAGAAACGTTTGGTTACCTCACCAGTGTTGATTTTGCCAGACCAGACCAAATATTATGAGGTGTATTGCGACGCTTCACGTCGAGGACTTGGAGCAGTGCTTATGCAGGAAGGGAGAGTTGTTTCATATGCCTCAAGACAACTGAAACCTCATGAGTTGAATTATGCCATGCATGATTTGGAGTTAGCAGCCATAGTGCATGCTTTGAAAACATGGAGGCATTTCCTCATTGCAAATCATTGTGAGGTGTATACGGATCATAAGAGTTTGAAGTACATTTTCACACAGAAGAATTTGAATCTCAGACAAAGGAGATGGTTGGAGCTCATCAAGGATTACGATATGAGATTGCATTATCACCCCAGAAAAGCTAATGTAGTAGCTGACGCATTAAGCCGTAAGAGTCATGTCAATACATTAATGACGGGAGAAATACCAAGTGAGTTAGCAGTAAATCTTCATGAACTATGTTTGGAAATAGTTCTGAGAGGCTATGTAGCAGCATTGGAGATTCAGTAAACCTTGATGGATAGAATCAGAGAAGCTCAGAAGACCGACAAAGAGATTGCCGCTATAAAGGAGAAACTTAGCAAAGGAAAAGCTAAGGGATTTCGTGAGGATGAGCACGATACCCTATGGTTTGAAGACCGCGTTTACGTGCCCAATGACCCGGAGATCAGGAAGTTGATATTACAAGAGGCACACAGTTCACCATATTCGATTCACCCAGGAAATACCAAGATGTATTTGGATTTGAAAGATATTTTCTAGTGGACCGGAATGAAGAAGGATATTGCGGAGTACGTAGCAGTTTGTGATGTATGCCAGAGAGTAAAGGCAGAGCATCAGAAGCCAGCAGGATTGTTACAACCATTGCCGATACCCGAATGGAAGTGGGATAAGCTAGGCATGGATTTTATCACGGGATTACCCAGGACTCGTTCAGGCTATGACTCAATTTGGGTTGTAGTTGATCGATTGACGAAAGTAGCTCATTTCATCCTGGTAAAGACCACTTACACCAGTGCTAAGTTGGCAAAGATATACATGACCAGGATCGTATGTTTGCATGGAGTTCCAAGGAGTATCGTATCAGATAGAGGAACCCGGTTTACCTCAAAATTCTGGAAGCAGTTGCACGAAACTTTGGGTACCAGGCTAGAATTCAGTACAGCTTTTCATCCACAAACAAATGGACAGACAGAGAGAGTTAATCAGATTTTGGAGGATATGCTGAGAGCTTGTGCGCTAGATTATGGATCTAGTTGTGTCGGGGAAACTGATCCTCGAACACCTATGGGGCCGGCGGACCGGGCCCCTTTCGGTTCGGCGGGGGGCGGAGATCGCACGAAGAGCAGATCGAGGCGAAGCACACGAGCAGTTTACCCAGCTTCGGAGCTCTCCGGAGAGATAACACTCCTACTGCTGCTTGTCTGGTTCTATTCTGTTCTTGCTCTAGAGAGAGAGTGTAGTGTCTTTCTGGGTTATGAATGAGTCGAACCGAACCGAACCGAACCCGAACCCCCCCCCTACGTTGCGCATGGGCCTCCTTTTATACGCCAAAGGGGTCACCGACAGGTGGCAATGCAGAGAAGGGTACAAATGTAAAAAGTGAGGTGGTTGGTACAGCTACTTGTACAGTGCACCCTACCTAACCCTGACGGCAGGAGACAAGGGCATTAAGTGCCCGTCTGCATCGCCCAAACAGTGCAGAAAAGGACCGTTAGGGGCGCCACCATTCGCCACGATGGCGATCTTGTCAGCTTCGCATGCCCATGCACACCGCTGGCTGCACAGCCTCCCGCCACGCGCGCCTAGAGAAGCCCCCAGGGTGACACGTTGGTGGATGCGCTGGAGCGTGGGCACAGAGTGGCCGCCTGCCGTGGCAAGCGCCTTGCCGCTACTGTTATCTTGTCGGGTCCGGAGGCTTGTCGCTTACTGGGCCTCGAGGTACCTTGGTTGGTCTTCCCGGCAAGCTCCTCTTGCCGGGGCCTTGTTGCCTTGCCGGAGCGCGAGGCACGTCGCGGCAAGTTCCTTGGAGTGTCCTGGTTGGCCTTCCCGGCAAGCTCCTCTTGCCGGGGCCTTGTCTCCTGAGCTTAAATACTTTGTTCTTGAATGGCTCCAAGGGAGCCATGGAGGATCTTGGCATTCGCCCGGCAAGCCTTGCCGCGGGGTGCTGCAACTGCCCGTGCACAAGTTCGGGGTACTAGGGTACCCCTATTCTAGTACACCGACAGGAGCCCCCGGGCCTGGGCCAGACACGGTGCCGAGCGCTATTGGGCCAGGCCCAAGATAGGGCACGGGCACACGTGGACTGGGCCATACCGAATCTTGCTCCGTATCCACCGTGCTCTCCCATAACGGCATGCGTTGAATGCGGCATCGTGGGAGAGATCGTGGGTGGTTGTTTATTCGGAAGGGCGAAACGTTCGCCCCGTCCCTCTTTATAAGCAGAGGAAACAGGGGCAGTTTGTTCCCCTCGCTGGTTGCTGCTACTCCATCTTCAAGAACCTCCGCCGCTCCCCCCTTCTTCTCGAAGCCGAGAGAGCAGCGCTCCGCCCCCCATTGCCACCAGCATCACCACGCCGTCGACCTCCCTCACCACCTCCGCCATGGCCCCGAAAGCCGACAAGGGAAAGGCCGTGAAGTCGGCCGAGGCGCAGCGGCTCGCGGCGCTGCGGAAGGAGCGGGCGATCTTCTCCCCTCAGCTCGGCGTGCAGGAGCTGAGGGAGTACTTCTACCTCTTTTGGGCGACGGAGACGCGTGCGCATCCGCGCACGAGGGTACTCCCGGCCGCTGCTTCGGAGCTGGCTCCAAACGGGTACCCATTCTTCGCGCTATTCTTCTATTGCGGGCTCTGCCCGCCCTTCTCGGAGTTCTTCTGCGATATCATGAACACAAACGGCTTCCGCCTCCTTGACTTCACCCCCAACGCCGTTCTGGCCATGGCAGTTTTCGCACATTTGTGCGAAAACTTTGTCGGAGTCCACCCCAGTGTTGCCCTTTTCCGCCACTACTTCATACCTCGGGTAGAGAGAGGAGAGCCGCTTGCCGGAGGGATTGCCTGGATCTCGAGAGTCAGCAAGAAGGAGGCATACTTGGAGGGTGAGCTCCGCAACAAGTGGGATGAGTGGAGAGCGGAGTGGTGCTGGATTGTCGAGGAGAATCCGCAGCCCTTCACCGCCGTGCGCCAAACTCCAATAGTGCGCGGCAATGACTGGAGCAACGTGGCTCCGGAAGACGAGAGGCTGAAGATCGCCATTACTAGGATCCTTCGCCTCAGGCTTGCCGGGCTCACTGTAGGCGCTGTAGGCGTAGATTTCCTCCGCCGCCGCATCGCCCCCCCCTGCAGGAGAGGGGGAGGCCCACCTGGGAATTCAAGAACTCGGTGGACATCATGAGGCTGCGGCCGGGCCTCAACTACAACTTCACCGTCCTGGAGCTGGATGCGATGCTCCTGGAGTTGTTCAAACGCGACCCCCAGCACCCATTCATGCTGCCGAGGGGCGTTGTCCCATTCTGCAACAATTCTTCGCTCGACCGGATCCGCGCCATGATGCCGTTGTGTGATTCACACGGAATCGTTCCAACTTGGCAAGAGCCTGCGGATGACGTCGTGCAAGCGTTCTTCGACAACTTCGAAGAAGTGCCGGTCCGCGCTGACGAGCAGAAGAGCCTCACCCGTGACACCACCGACGAGGAGCTGCAGCACATCGCCACTAGGGCGGAAGAGGTTGCGGCCGTAGCTGCCGCGGGCGTGTTTGGGTTCACTGTGGAGGAGGCGGAGGCTGCAGAGGCGGCAAACCTTGCCGAGCGCGCGGAGTTCATTGGCGAGGAGGAGCCTGCCGGTTCCGAAGCCGAGCCGAGCGAGGCCGGCGAGGAGGAGCCTGAGCCTTCAGAAAACTTGCCGCAGGTGGAGCCCCAGGCCCCGCCAAGAAGGCGCCTTCGCAGGGCCGGGGACGCAGCGGGGCGGCAGCCAGGTCAACAGCCGCCGAGCCGTGCGACGCGCTCTACCGCGGCAAGCAATGTTGCCGCGGGAGCGCCTCACGCAACAGCGGCAACTGGAGCGGGATCTTCCCGGGCCACCGCGACCGCCCCCGCCAAGCGGGCAAGGGATCCTACTCCTCCGCCTCGCCGCACCGGAGGAGGGCCGGACTTCGACCTTTCCGCGCTCAGCTCCGACGAGAAGGAAGAAGAGTAAGTTTCTTTGGTGCTCTTGTAGTTCTTCAATCTTGCTGTTTATATCTTGTATCTGACTTGCTCCTATCTGGACTCCTTTCTTTTCAGGACGCTGGCCCAGAGAGCGGCGAAGAGGGCCAAGGCCACGGTGATTGTCATCGAGGATGACCCCATCGTGTCAGCAGGAGGTGAGTCCGAGACCACCTTGACGGACCCGGAAATCACTCCTCACAGCAGCCCCCAGTGCAGCCCCCAGCGTAAGTTCATAGTTTAGCCTTCTGCTGCCGGGCGCGCTTGAGTGCTTTTTCCTTTGTTGATATCTTGCTTGTTGATTTGTGTAGGAGCAGAGCAGCCACATCAGGAGCGCTCGGAAGCTGGTGCCGAAGTGCCATCTGCTTCGACTACGCCGCCAAGGGAGGGGTTCCCGGTAAGGGAGCGCTCTCCGGCAAGGGAGAACTCTCCGGCAAGGGACAGCACCGTCGATCCTGTGGCGACCGAGACCGCAACTGTAGATCTTGGCGCAGGTAATTCACTTGTCCAAAAACTTTCCCTTGGGTTCTTCTTCTTATCGTTTTCTTCTCTTGGATTTTTGATTGATTTTCCTCCCTTCTTCGTTCTTCAGACCCCTCTGCTACTGAGCCAATGGAGATAGAGGGCGCCGGCGAGGAAGGGGCCGGTGCTGATGAGACCGCCGGCAAGGAGGCCGCCAGGGCTGCCGCTGCAGAAGCTGGCGAGGGGTCGGGCGATCGCACTGACGACCCTGAGGCCGCAGGAGCGCCAGGCGTTGCGCCGACCGCCGATCCCTCTGCCGCGTCTGCGGAGCCGGGCTCCGAGGAGCCCCAGCCCGGCGCCTACTTGAAGGCTGGCGACAATATCTTCATCAAGCTACCCTGGGCGTCGAGCTCCAGGGCGTCGGTCGAGGGGGAAACTTTCGACGAGGAGGTGCTCGCCTCTGCTGGACTGTCGTTGGTCGACGCACCCAGCAGCAGCAGCGGCGAGCCTGAGGAGGAGCAGCTGCTGCAGAAGCTGTTGTCACTCTACCGCGCCCGGCAAGCGAAGCTGGCTTCCCGGGAAGCGCTTGTCGCGAAGGCGGGAGTTGACATGGAGAAGCGCGCGGAGGAGCTCCGGGGCCACAATCAAGAAGCTCTCCGGTCCCTGGCGCAGGAGCGGGAGCGACTCGACGAGGAGCGCATGGCCTTCCTTCTCGAGAAGGCCGAAGCTGAGGAGGAGCAAAGGCTGGCCGCCGAGAAGCAGTTCGGGCGGGAAGGTGAACTAGTGCAGCGGAAGGCCAACCTCGACAGCTACGAGGAAGAGCTCGCCGAGCGCGAGCAAGCACTTGGCGGGGCGCTCAAGGAGGCAAAGGACGCTGCGGCAATTGCAGAGGCCGCCAAGAAAGAGTTGGAGGAGAAGGTGGCGCAGCTGGAGGCCAACATTGGAAAGAGCGGCGAGGAGCTTGCCGCGCTCAAGCGTGAGCGTGAGAAGGATGCTGCCGCCCACGGTGAGCTGCAAGGTCTTCTCGCTGAGAGGGGCAAGGAGCTCAGCGCCGCCAAGGATTCCAAAGCAGACCTGGAGCTGAAGCTGGCCACGCTGACACAGACGCTGGAGGCCGTCAAGGAGAGGGAGAAGACCTTGTCGGAGAAGGTCAAGGCTGACGCGGCGCTGCTGGAGAGCATCGCAGTTACCCAGAACTCGTTCAGAGACACTGTGGAGCACTGGACCGAGGGTCTGGTGAACATTGCCGCAGTGATCAACGAGGAGCTGGCGCAGCTGGGGATGGAGGACTTTGGGTATCCTTCCGACGAGAGTCTTCAAACCAGCGCCAAGCTCAGCCTGTTCTTCAAGGGCGTGGCAACGGCACTCCAGCGGCTCCGGGAGAGGATCCCGAAGCAGCTGGCCGACGAGTCATGCAAAATCTGCGCCGGGGTTCTCCAGAAGGTGCTGATGAAGGTGGCCTTCTGCAATCCAGGCCTCAGCTTCACCAACGTCCTCAGGTCCTTGCCGTCTGACGCCGATCTGGATGCACTCAAGGCCCTTGTCGCACCCATTGTGGACAAGGTGAGCGAGATCAAGAGGGTCGAGGGCGGACGCGTAGACTAGGCCGTCCATTTCTTCTTTTCCCTTGCCGCTGCTAATCATGTTATGAAAACATTCTGTTAGAGCTGCGACAAGTTATCTTGTAATATAACTTTATTTCTGTTATCAATTGCTATGTTATTTCCTCTACTAGATTACTTCCTTTGTATGTTTTTACCCTATGCTTCTAGGGAACTTGTCGGCGCAGGCACCCGAGCCGCGAGCGCTGAGTGCGGAACTTCAGCAGCCTGCTGGCGGCGCTGCTTCCGACAAGAAACCTTGTTGCGACTAGATGCAGCACACTTAAGCTGTTGAGCGGACTCGAAACAAAGTAAGGGCGCAACTAGCCACGAGTTGGTTCCCCCGCGCACAGGTTTTTCATACAAAGCAGGGTCGTTCGAGGAAGATAACTCAAAAATTTAAAAACTGATTGCTCAAACTTTGGCAACTTAGCTTTTCTGTCGTTTGCTTCCCGGCAAGGCAGGACTTCGCTCGAACGACGCCTGGTCCATACCACAATCTTCTCCTTCCCCCCGGCAAACATGTGTGCGAGGGAACCTCCTTTTCCTTTGTTGAAAAAAAGAAAGAAGAGAAAATAACGATATGGAGCCCTTCGGCTCGTTACTGCTCACCAGATGTAGGTGCTGCACAAAGTGTCAGATAACGCATGCGAGAAAGAAACTAATGCATGAAATGGACAAGTTGTGCGGAGCACATGGGGTTTTTCTTATGCACGGGATCTGCGCCCGGCTTTGTACAAAGGATTACATGCAACAGCGGCACGACTTGTACAAAAGGTGGCTGCCGGAACGGGGTTCCGGCAACCGCGCCCTACGGGAAAAACTTACGAAGATGTTCTATGTTCCAGGAGTTGCTCACCGGAATGCCATCTTCGGTCTCAAGGCGGACAGCGCCGGGCCTTGCGACTCGTCTCACCCGATAAGGGCCTTCCCACTTCGGCGTCAACTTGTTGGAATTCTTGGCGGACTGAACGCGCCGAAGAACAAGGTCACCTTCCTCGAAGCTTCTGGCTTTAACTTTGCGGCTATGGTAGCGGCACAAAGCTTGCTGGTATCGAGCAGCTCGTACATCAGCCTGAAGACGATCTTACTCAAGGAGCAGCGCGTCGTCTTGTCGCAGCTGTCCTTGCTCAAGCTCATCATAAGCGAGCACTCGAGGCGATCCGTATACGAGTTCCGTGGGGAGAACTGCCTCTGCTCCATAGACTAGAGCGAAAGGCGTCTGGCCAGTGGCTCGATTTGGCGTCGTTCTGATCGACCAAAGAACCACCGGCAGCTCCTCGATCTAGTTTCTTCCGCACTTGCGCAGCCTGTCAAAAGTTCTGGTCTTGAGCCCGCGCAGCACTTCAGCATTTGCCCTCTCTGCTTGACCGTTGCTTCTCGGATGAGCAACAGAAGCGAAGCAGACCTTGGCGCCAAGGTCTTGGACGTACTGCATGAAGGTGCGGCTCGTGAATTGCGCGCCGTTGTCGGTGATGATCCTGTTAGGGATCCCGAAACGGCAAACAATTAACCTGAAGAACCTGACTGCTGACTGTGCTGTCACCTTCCTCACTGGCTGCACTTCCGGCCACTTTGTGAACTTGTCGATTGCGACGTACAAGTACTCAAAGCCCCCGACAGCTCGGGGGAAAGGGCCGAGGATATCGAGCCCCCAGACCGAAAATGGCCAGGATAAAGGGATCGTTTGGAGAGTTTGAGCTGGCTGGTGTATCTGTTTGGAGTGGAACTGGCACGCTTCACACTTGGTTACTTGTGCAGTTGCATCCTGGAGGGCTGTCGGCCAAAAGAAGCCTTGCCGGAAAGCTTTGCCAGCAAGTGCCCTTGCGCCTATGTGGTGGCCACATATGCCTCCATGTATCTCTGCCAACAGCTTTTGTCCATCTTCCCGGCAAATACACTTCAATTTCACACTGTTGAGTCTTCTTCTGTACAGTATGCTATCGACAAACTGGTACATACTTGACTGCTGGGCTACTCTTTCCGCTTCTTCTTGCTCTTCGGGAAGTTCTCCTGTCTGAAGGAAATGGACAATCTGCTGTGCCCATGCTGGAGCTTGTGGCTCGACAACAAGGACTAAAGGCACATCTGCTGCCGCGGGAACATCCGCTTCTACGGCAAGGACTTGCGGCCCTGCCAGAGCTTGATGTTCCCCGGCAAGCTTGCCGGAGCAAAACTTGTCGGGAGCATCTGCTTCAACGGAACAAACCATAAGGTTTACCGGAGCAGACTGCCCCTCAGCATTCTTGGTGTTGATCTTGGGGACTTTCTTGGCGGCGGCTTCGGGGAGCTCTGCCGGAAAGTAGTCGCCAGAAACCAACTTCCTCTTCTTTCTTTGTCCAGTTGAGGGTGTTACGGATGGTTGAGTCAACTTGAGCACAAAGATCCCTGGTTCCACATGTAACTTTAGTGCGGCGCACTTTGACAGGCCATCAGCAATGTCATTCTGAGCTCTCGGGATATGTTCCATCTATAGGCCGTCAAAGTGCTCTTCTAGCTTCCTCACTTCATCAACATATGCTTCCATCAATGGAGTCTGGTAGTTCTTGTTCACTTGGCGGACGACAAGCTATGAGTCACCCCTGACAATGAGCTTCTTGATCCCAAGGTCTGCTGCGATTCTGAGACCGGCAAGCAATCCTTCATACTCTGCAGTATTGTTGGTTTCTTGCTCCTTGGGAAAGTGCATCTGGACTACGTACTTGAGGTGCTCTCCGGTGGGTGCGACAAGCAGCACGCCCGCACCAGCGCCTTGCAGCGAGAAGGCACCATCAAAGTACATCAGCCACTCTCTGCTTTCCTCTTTGACGGGGATGCTCGTCTCTAGAATTTCTTCATCTGGGGTTGGCGTCCACTCTGCTATGAACTCTGCCAATGCTCTGCTTTGGATAGTTGAAGTGCTCTCAAACTTGAGGCCAAAGCTTGACAGTTCCAGCGCCCACTCGACAATCCTGCTTGTTGCTTCTGGATTTTGCAGTATCCTCTTCAGCGGAAAGCGAGTGACGACTGTGATTTCATGTGCTTGGAAGTAATGGCGTAGCTTTCTCGAGGCCATGAGGAGGCTGAAAAGCAACTTCTGCACACCAGAGTACCTTGATCTAGCCCCTGCAGAAGGGAACTGACAAAGTAAACTGGACGCTGCACCATTCTCTTCTGCATCTTATCATGCTCCTGCGCAGATCCATCTTTGTCGGGACCAGAGCTTGTTGGCGAAGCCCCCTGCTTGTCGCTGGATGCATCTACCGTGATTGCTGGCTCATCATCTGCCTCTCTCTCCGCCACTAACGCAGCACTAACCACTTGATTGGTTGCCGCTATAAAGAGCAGCAACTTCTCTTGCGGCTTATGTGCGACAAGTGTTGGAGTGGAGGACAGGTATCTCTTCAAGTCCTGTAGCGCAGCCTCTGCCTCCGGAGTCCATTTCATTGGACCTGCCTTTTTCAAAATTTTGAAAAATGGCAGGGCGCGCTCAGCAGATCTAGAGATAAACCTGCTGAGAGCAGCCACGCAACCGGCAAGCCTTCGTACATCCTTGACGTGCTTTGGTGCTTCGATCTGCTGAATGGCCTTGATCTTGTCGGGATTAGCTTCAATTCCCCGCCGAGACACGAAGAACCCGAGAAGCTTGCCGGAAGGGACTCCAAACACGCACTTCTCCGGGTTAAGCTTGAGGTTGATCTTGCGCAGATTTGCAAATGTCTCGCCTAAATCTTGAATCAGGGTCGCCCTGTTCTTGCTCTTGACCACTATGTCATCCATGTAAGCTTCCACATTTCTGTGCATTTGCGGCTCAAAAGCATGGTGGACTACCCTTGCGAATGTTGAACCAGCATTCTTCAAACCGAAAGGCATCCGTACGAAGCAGTACATGCCACACGGGGTGATAAATGCGGTTTTCTCTTCATCCTCTTCTGCCATGAAGATCTGATGGTATCCTGAGTATGCATCAAGAAATGAAAGCAAATCACATCCGGCTGTGGAGTCAACAATCTGGTCAATGCGCGGCAAGGGAAATGGGTCTTTGGGACAAGCTTTATTAACATCAGTGAAGTCAATACAAAGTCTCCATTTCCCGTTAGCCTTGCGCACAACAACAGGATTGGCCAACCACGTGGGATGGAGCACTCCTCTGACAAGGCCTACTGCTTCCAACTTCTTGATTTCTTCTGCGATGAATTCTTGGCGCTCCACTGCCTGCTTCCTGACTCTCTGCTTGACGGGCCGCGTATGAGGACAGACGGCAAGGTGGTGCTCAATTACTTTTCTGGGAACACCGGGGATATCAGACGGTTGCCATGCAAACACGTCGACATTCGCCCGCAGGAAAGCAACGAGCGCGCTTTCCTATTTGGGGTCAAGAGTGGCGCTGATGGTGAAGGTACCACCAGCGCCATCCTCCTTGGCGGACACCTTCTTGGTCTCAGGTGGAGCTGCCATTGCCTTCTTACACTTGCCGGTGGAGCTCGATGGTGCGTCCTCGACGGTAGCGCAGCACTCCGAAGGGTGCGCTTGCCGGAGTGGGCATCAGAGCTCTTGCCGGACTTGGTCTTCTTCTTCCCCCGGGGAGCTTCAGCGGCAAGTGTCTTGCGTTCTGCTGCGGCTGCTGCTTCCCGGTAGATCTTGTCGGCACAGATAAGAGCATCCTTCTTGTTGCCAGGGACAGAGATGACACTTATCGGGCCCGGCATTTTCAGTACGTTGTACGCATAGTGAGAGGCTGCCATGAACTTGGCGAGTGCCGGACGGCCAAGGATTCCATTGTAAGGTAATGGAAAGTCAGCAACATCAAATGTGACCCTCTCAGTCCTGAAATTCAGTTCGCTGCCAAATGTTACCGGCAACGTGATCTTTCCCTTCGGCTTGCTCCTTCCCGGGTTGATTCCTTGAAATGTATCGGTCTCTTCGAGCTCGCTGTCAGGGATCTGGAGTTTCTGGAGCACCGCGGAGGAGATCAGGTTCAAGCCGGCCCCGCCGTCAACTAGCATCTTAGTGACCTTGAGGTTGCGGATTGTTAGTGAAACCAACACCGGCAAGCACCCGACCGCAGTTATGCGATCCGGGTGGTCCTCAATATCAAAGATGATAGGCGTGCTGGACCATTTCAGAGGCTTGCGTGACTCGACGGGTGGTTCTGCTGCATTAACTTCCCGCACCCACTGCTTGAGCTGACGGTGCGAGGTATGCAGAGAAGCACCACCGTCAACGCACAGGACCTCTGTGGCTTTCTGGAACTCCTGCTCATCAGTCTCCTCGTCATCCATGTCTTCATCGTCGTTGTCATCTTCATCCTTGTCGCGGCCGCAGGGAGGTCTGTCTCCTTGCCGCTACTTGGCCTTGCCGCGGCGTCCTCCTCGGCCGGGACGTTTCTTGCCGGATCCCACAGCACCTTCCTGGGCCTTCTCCTTGTCGCACCGCTCGTATTCAGCTTTCTGTTGCTCAACGAGCTGCTCAACTTTCTTACAGTTCTGGAGATCATGGCCCTTGGTGCGGTGGATCTTGCAATACTGCTTGTTGGTGCCGTCCTGCTTGTCGGCGACCGCCACCTCTACGGCAACCTCCTTCCCGGAGTCACCAGCTTTGGCTTCCTTGGCGCCACCACCATTGCCGGACTGCTCAACAACTAGCACCTCTTTGCCTTTCCTCCTTCTGTTGTTCCGCCGCCGGTTTTTCCTTGACGGGGTAGCATCTTCACTATCAGATCCTCCCGCTCCTACATTCTCTCCGGGGAGTCTCCTCCCTTCCTCAGCGCGTGCACACTTGTCGGCCAGTGCATATAACTCACTGACGTCCCTGATCTTGCATATCACCATTTCCTCCCGCATCCTGCGGTTCCGCACGTTCTGATGGAACGCGCTGATCACCGCGGCAGGGTGGACGTCTGGGATGTTGTGCTGCACACTGCTGAATCTCTGAATGTACTTGCGCAGGGGCTCTCCTTCCTTCTGGGCGAGCAGATGAAGATCACTCTCCTGGCCATGAGGCTTGTGGCCGCCTGTGAAGGCGCCGACAAACTGATGGCATAGATCGGCCCAAGAGGATATGGAGTTGTCCGGCAAGTGCATGAGCCAAGATCTGACGTTGGGCTTGAGCACCAGCGGGAAGTAGTTGGCAAGGATCTTGTCATCCCGTCCCCCGGCAGCCTGCACCGCGATAGTGTAGATGCTGAGGAACTCTGACGGATGCGTCTTGCCGTCGTACTTCTCCGGTACGTCTGGCTTGAAGTTTTTCGTGCTGGGCCACTGGACTTGCCGCAGCTCACGAGTGAACGCAGGACAACCTACCGCGTACAGCAGATCGCCTGGCTCCCCTGGCGCATGCATGTCATCAGAGGGTCCAGCGCGCTTGTCGGATTGACGTCGCGCTTCTCTTTGGTGCTCGATGCGAGTTCGAGCGTCTTCTTGTTGCCGATCATGAAGGACTTGGCGCTGATCGTGACGAGCTAGTGGATCCGACGATGCAGTGGAGTCGCTGTCGAGGTGGATCCGGCGAGTCGGCGATCTTGGCCTTCGGGGCGGTGATTGCATGGTAGTTGCACCTCCGCCCGTTTCGTCGCCACCGGCTCGCGCCTGGCGGCCCTGCCGCGGCGGTGACGCGCTCGGCCGCTGTGGAGTGTCGCCGTTGGCGTAGCCGATGAGACTCTGAATCATGGCCCTCCATTCGTCGATCTTGTCCGACGTCGGAGGGTAATCTACGAGAAGTTGAGCTCGTGCCAAAGCTTCTGGTGGAGTGGTGGGTGGCAGTGGCGGACGGCGCGAGGATCGGGACGTGCTCGAACTTCTAACTATGTTGGAAGGAGCAGTATCCCGTCCAGGCGACCGTGCCCCGCTCGTGCCAGCACGCTGGCATGCATGCTGGTCTTGAGCACCCCGAGATCCACCAGCTTGGTCTTGGGCTATCATGCGTATGGCACTGCTAGTGCCATGACGCTGTTGGTCTTGTGCCTCCTGAGAGTGGCGTGGAACATGTACAGTCGCCGAGGTTTGTGCAGCCTTGTTCTTGGACCTGGCGGCATCATGAGCTTCCTCGTCGACGTCCATTCTTCCGCCGGCGTCCATTCCACCACCCGTTTGCCCCAACGGTGGCGGAAGTGGCGTGGACGGAGCGGCTGCCGCCGAAGTCTTCTTCTTCGGTGCCATGTTGATGAAGGGAATGAAGATCTAACTCGTGTGAACGCCGGATCAGATTCACACAATCTCGACGCCCCCTACCTGGCGCGCCAAAGATGTCGGGGAAACTGATCCTCGAACACCTATGGGGCCGGCGGACCGGGCCCCTTTCGGTTCGGCAGGGGCGGAGATC
This sequence comes from Triticum dicoccoides, assembly GCF_002162155.2. Taxonomy (NCBI): domain Eukaryota; kingdom Viridiplantae; phylum Streptophyta; class Magnoliopsida; order Poales; family Poaceae; genus Triticum; species Triticum dicoccoides. The sequence goes on from NC_041382.1 coordinate 497,493,821, forward strand.
GCACGAAGAGCAGATCAAGGCGAAGCACACTAGCAGTTTACCCAGCTTCGGAGCTCTCCGGAGAGATAACACTCCTACTGCTGCTTGTCTGGTTCTATTCTGTTCTTGCTCTAGAGAGAGAGCGTAGTGTCTTTCTGGGTTACGAATGAGTCGAACCGAACCCGAACCCCCCCTATGTTGCGCATGGGCCTCCTTTTATACGCCAAAGGGGTCACCGACAGGTGGCAATGCAGAGAAGGGTATAAATGTAAAAAGTGAGGTGGTTGGTACAGCTACTTGTACAGTGCACCCTACCTAACCCTGATGGCAAGGGACAAGGGCATTAAGTGCCCGTCTGCATCGCCCAAACAATGCAGAAAAGGACCGTTAGGGGCGCCACCGTTCGCCATGATGGCGATCTTGTCAGCTTCGCATGCCCCTGCGCACCGCTGGCTGCACAGCCTCCCGCCACGCGCGCCTGGAGAAGCCCCCAAGGCTACACGTTGGTGGATGCGTTGGAGCGTGGGCACAGAGTGGCCGCCTGCCGCGGCAAGCGCCTTGCCGCTGCTGTTATCTTGTCAGGTCCGGAGGCTTGTCGCTTACTGGGCCTCGAGGTACCTTGGTTGGTCTTCCCAGCAAGCTCCTCTTGCCGGGGCGTTGTTGCCTTGCCGGAGCGCGAGGCGCGTCGCAGCAAGTTCCTTGGAGTGTCCTGGTTGGCCTTCCCGACAAGCTCCTCTTGCCGGGGCCTTGTCTCCTGAGCTTAAATACTTTGTTCTTGAATGGCTCCAAGGGAGCCATGGAGGATCTTGGCATTCGCCCGGCAAGCCTTGCCGCGGGGTGCTGCAACTGCCCGTGCACAAGTTCGGGGTACTAGGGTAACCCTATTCTAGTACACCGACAAGTTGGGACAATAATTTGCCATATGCAGAGTTCTCTTACAACAATAGTTACCAAACCAGTTTAAAGATGGCCCCTTTCGAAGCCTTGTACGGAAGGATGTGCAGGACACCGTTGTCGTGGGACGAAGTTGGAGACCGCTAGTTGTTTGGACCTGACTTGATTAAGGAGTCTGAACGGAAGGTGAAATTGATTCGCGAGAGGCTCAAGATAGCCCAGTCCAGGCAGAAAAGTTATGCAGATTCTAAACGCAAGGAGACAGTTTACGAAGTCAGAGATAGAGCTTATCTTCGAGTATCTCCACTTCGGGGAACAAAGCGTTTTGGAGTTAAAGGGAAGTTAGCGCCACGATTTGTAGGACCATATCGAGTTTTGGAGCGTATGGGAGAAGTGGCCTACAAGTTGGAATTACCTAAAGGATTGTCAGGAGTTCATGATGTGTTCCACGTTTCTCAGTTAAAGAAGTGCCACGCGGAGATGGCTGACATACCTTTGAGAGACATAGTGCCATTGGAAACTATTCAGTTGGATAACGATTTGACCTACGAGGAGAAACCAGTTAAGATTCCCGAGTTTGCCAGCCGAGTTACTCGCAACAAGTTTATCAAGTTTTGCAAGGTTCAGTGGAGCCACCACGCGGAGGATGAAGCCACTTGGGAACGAGAGGAAGATTTGCTCAAGGACCACCCTCACCTATTTTCTAGCCAACCCGAATCTCGAGGGAGAGATTCATCTTAAGGGGGGTAGGTTTGTAACATCCCAAATTTTCAATTTGGAATGTTATACATTAGATCATCTATGCGTATCATATTTTATTTTGCTTTTGGTTGATCCTAGAAATTCTACGCAACTCAAGGACCCACGGAGAGAGTTGGGGATTTCGTTATTTTCATATTTGAGTTTTCTCAAATTTTGAGAATAGGATCATTTGATTTTATTTATTTTATCATCAATTATTTCTATTACAAAAACATGAGAAAGGGAATAAAATGACTTTCCCAAAACAAAGAAATATTGAGGATCAAATAATAAAATCAAATAAGATTTTATTTCGGAGTTTTTCGGTGTTTTATTTGAATTTAGGAAAAATGTGCATTTTTCAAAATTGAATTTAGGTCCCAAATAAATGTTCACCTTGTGCGGCTTGATTTTAGAAGCCCGTGAAAATTTATTTCGGAATTTTCGGAGTCCGTTTAGTATTTCTTTTTATTTTTCTTCTGCGCGTAATTTAAAAAAAACGCGCACCGACCTACGGGCCGTGTCCGACCTGGACACCGGCCCGGGAAGGCTTTATAAGCCGGGGGAGAGGCCCAGCCCAACCAGCGCCCCAGCCCCCGAAACCCTAGCCGCCAGCTCCCGCCGCCGCCGCCGCGCCGCGCCGCCCCGCCGCCGCCGACCCGCCGCCGCCCGCCGCCGCCGCCGACCCGCCGCCCGAGGTCCGCCGCCGCCTCATTTTCCTCACCGGTTTATTTTTTTATTTTGTTTCGAAAAACCGTTTGGTTTTTCCGTCGTTTTTTTTTCTAGTTTCGGTTTTTTAAAATAGATCAGTTTTTCCGGTTTATTTAAATAGTGAGCGTTCGTCCGTTCGTTCGTTCTAGCGAACGTTCATCGTTTTTCTTTTTCTCGGATTAAATCCGCGATTTTTCTGATCGCGATTCCTGATCCGATTTTCGTTTTAGTATAACATTTCGCTCGTTTATCGGAATCAGGCGATTCAAGCGCCTGGAGTTTCGTCTCGAAACCCTCTATCCGTTTAACCAACTTAAACAAGATTTTTCTACTGTAAAATTTGCTCTAGATCCAGATTAGTAGAACGCAGTTGTTTTCTTTCGCCGTTCGACTTTCGTTGCTTCGTTCGATTTGATTCTTTTTTTCCAACCGGAGTTCTTAAGTTGAACCTTCTGGTTAGATCTCTTATTTGCATTTTACCCGTGCATTAGATGAGTACTTATTATATGCTTGTTTGTTCGTCTGCGATAGAATACCCAGAGTGCGCCGCTTGTTACTTCGAATCTCTAGGTTTCGCGGATCATCAGCAAGGCAAGTAACACTTTGATCATATTTTTCCTACTACCCAGTTTTATTGCATTAGATCAATCCTCACACATTGCATGATTAGGATCTAATTAAACTGTGGGATGGGAAGTAGTTGAGGTAGTACCTATTACCTGTTTATTATCAAACCTTTGGGAGTTACTTCTATGTTTGCTTATTATGCCATGCTATGCTAGTAGACGTGGATTGGGTGAGTGATATCCATGATGTGAGTTTGTTAATTAATGGTTTATCTAAGGTGGCAACTTAAACACACATCTGGGTGGATTGAGGCACCTGGGTATTCCAGGACTTGCCTGTTTTCTTTTGGACCGCCACCCAGGCTCAAAGGGATCATGAGACTACTCATACTAGAAACTTCTGTGAGCAGCCACAAGCTATTATGGGCTCTAGCATAGTTGACTAAGTCGTGCGAACTCTTATAGTGGTAGACTAGCAGATGTAGGGGATGTAGGTGGTACGGTCTACCCGATCGTAAGGTGCTAGCGCTTCTGAAAGACTATGTCTCGGTCATCCGTCTTCTCAAACACCATGTAGTACGAGAAACCAAACGGAGGCGATCGAGTCTTGTGGGGAAAAGTGCGCAAACCTCTGCAGAGTGTAATAAACTAATCATGATTAGTCATGTCCCCGGTTATGGACATCTTGAGTATCTAGTACCTGGATTATCATGTGAATCTCAACATGTTACTCTAAATTAATTTTGTTGGGTTATGTTTAATGATGATGTTTAATTGGGATTGAGAATGCTGTCAACCATTCTCAATGTTTAACAACTACCATGATAGTAATTAAATTTTATTTCTTTGAAGTAGGGAAAAATTGGCTTTACGCAAAACTGTAACCATAGAGCTTTCCACCAGCCAAATATGCATATAGTATAGCGGTTTCATTTCATTACTCTCTATGTGTCACATTGCCAGCATATTCCATGTGCTGACCCGTTTTCGGGCTGCAACGTTAATGTTGCAGACTTTTCAAACGATGATTAAGGAGTTTTAGGTTGTGGTTCTATACTCAGTGATGCCGTTGGAGTTGATGGACTCACTTATCTTCCAAGCCTTCCGCTGTTATCGTTATTAGATGGCCTTAAGACATATTTATTGTAATAAGTTCTCTTAAGAGACACTCGATATAATAAGTGTGTGATTGTTACTCTGCTATAAATCCTCCGAGTACTGTGTGGTGTCAGCATTACTGATCTAGGGATGACACCGGAGCAAAGAGATCAGACTGTTTGAGGTCTGGTCGCTACAATTTTGCTTTCTTTACTTTGCATCTTTATCATAAAAATACCAAAAATATTATCTTATCATATCCAAGGTTGAAAAAGTGGTAGGCGTAAGCGAGGCGGTTGGCCTTTGCCTAGTGCCTAGGCGGTGCCTAGGCGCCCTAGGCATGGCCTAGGCGGTAATATAGTTTTTACACATAGTGTATTTGTTATTATTATATGGGTGTTGATATTAGTTTAGGGAATACAAATAAGTTAATTACCATATACTGCCATTGGAATATAAGCCATTTGGCATATTAGTGTAGTATGTGGCATGATTTCTTTCTTGGGTAGGCAATTCCTTGCATGCCCTGCCTAGACCTCCATTTATGCCCTAGGCGAGGCGTTTTGCTATTGCCTAGTGCCCAGGCGTGCCTAAGCGCCTCCTAGGCACTGCCTTTTCCATCAGAGATCATATCTATCAGATCTCACTTTCGTAAGTGATCGTGAAGGGATTGACACCCCCTTTATTGCGTTGGTTGCGAGGATTTTATTTGTTTGTGTAGGTGCGAGGGACTCGTGCGTGGCCTCCTACTGGATTGATACCTTGGTTCTCAAAAACTGAGGGAAATACTTACGCTACTTTGCTGCATCACCCTTTCCTCTTCAAGGGAAAACCAACACAGTGCTCAAGAGGTAGCAAGAAGGATTTCTGGCGCCGTTGCCGGGGATTCTACGCAAAAGTCAACATACCAAGTACCCATCACAAACCCTTATCTCCCGCATTACATTATTTGCCATTTGCCTCTCGTTTTCCTCTCCCCACTTCACCCTTGCCGTTTTATTCGCCCTCTCTCTCCGTCCTACTTCTCTTTCTCTATTTGCCTCCTTTTGCCCATCTCTTGTTTTCTTGTGTGTTGGATTGTTTGCTTGTCGTTATGTCTAGTCCCCTATCTTCCCCTTTGTCTCCCGAGTTTGAGGTTCTTCACTTCAAAAAAATACAAGGAGAAAACTTAAAAGATGCTTGGTTTAGAATGATTGGGTTTTATCGTAATTGCACCCTAGAGGTGAATTTTAGAATTCTGCTTCGCAACTTTTATGTTGGATTGAATTTGTCTCATAGACAACTCTTGGATTGCGTTGCCAAAGGAAATTTTATTGAAATTGATCCCAGTACTGCGCATGAAATTATAGAGGGTATAGTGGTAACACTACCCCACAAAAGGGGCAGCATCATACCCAAGAAGAAACGCAAGTTTTTGAGAAAATTTGCGAAGTAAACAAGAATTTACAAAAATCTCTTGAACCTCTTAAGAGTGTTAGCGGGAATCTCCACCACATGAATATGTTGATTACCCTTTGCAATAAGCATTTGGATTCTTTAGATATCAAAATTTCAGAATATGAGGGGAAACATAAGGAACCTCCCGGATTCGAGCATAAATCCGCAAAAAAAATTAAAGACCCAATATGATATTACCTAGATCTATCCTTGCTTTTATGCCTAGCTAGGGGCGTTAAACGATAGAGCTTGTGGGGAGGCAACCCAATTTTATTTTTATTCCTTGCTTTTTATCCTGTTTAGTAATAAATAATTTATCTAGCCTTTTTTTTGGTTGTGTTTTTTGTGTTTAATTAGTGTTTGTACCAAGTAGAACCGTTGGGAAGACTTGGGGAAAGTCTTTTTAATCTTGCTGTAAAAAACAGAAACTTTAGCGCTCACGAGAATTGCTGCCATTTTTTATTTGGAAAGTGCTATGTTAATTCTTTTTGCAGATGATTAACAGATAAATTCCTCATGTCCATCAATTTATTTTAGAATTTTTGGTGTTCCAGAAGTTGCATTAGCTACAGATTACTACACACTGTTCTGTTTTTGACAGATTCTGTTTTCCGTGTGTTGTTTGCTTATTTTGATGAATCTATGCCTAGTAAAATAGTTTATAAACCATAGAGAAGTTGGAATACAGTAGGTTTAACACCAATATAAATAAATAATGATTTAATTACAGTACCTTGAAGTGGTATTTTGTTTCTTTCTCTAACGGAGCTCACGAGATTTTCTACTTTAGGTTTTGTGTTGTGAAGTTTTCAAGTTTTGGGTAAAATATTTGATGGATTATGGAACAAGGAGTGGCAAGAGCCTAAGCTTGGGGATTCCCATGGAACCCCAAGATAATATAAGGACACCTAAAATCCCAAGCTTGGGGATTCCCCGGAAGGCATCCCCTCTTTCATCTACTTCCATCGGTAACTTTACTTGGAGCTATATTTTTTTTACCACATGATATGTGGTTTTGCTTGGAGCGTCTTGTATTATTTTAGTCTTTATTTGTTAGTTTTCCACAATAATCCTTGCTTTACACACCTTTTGAGAGGGACACACATGATTCAGAAATTGTTAGAATACTCTATGTGCTTCACTTATATCTTTTGAGTTATATAGTTTTTGCTCTAGTGCTTCACTTATATCTTTTAGGGCACGGTGGTGGATTTGTTTTATAGAAACTATTGTTCTCTCATTCTTCACTTAGATTATTTTGACAGTCCTACAAAACAGCATGGTAATTTTCTTTAATTATGTTAGGCATTCAAGATTAATAATTTTTTTTCTTATGAGTGTGTTGAATACTATGAGAAGTTTCATACTTGATAATAGTTTTGAGATATGGAGATGGTGATATTAGAGTCGTGCTAGTTGAGTAGTTGTGAATTTGAGAAATGCTTGTGTTGAAGTTTGTGATTCCCGTAGCATGCACATATGGTGAACCGTTATGTGAAGAAGTTGGAGCATGAATTATTTATTGATTGTCTTCCTTATGAGTGGCGGTCGGGGACGGGCGATGGTCTTTTCCTACCAATCTATCCCCCTAGGAGCATGCGCGTAGTACTTTACTTCGACAACTAATAGATTTTTGCAATAAGTATGTGAGTTCTTTATGACTAATGTTGAGTCCATGGATTATACGCAATCTCACCCTTCCACCATTGCTAGCCTCTCTAATACCGCACACCTTTTGCCGGTATCATACACCCACCATATACGTTCCTCAAAACAGCCACCTTACCTACCTATCATGGCATTTCCATAGCCATTCCGAGATATATTGCCATGCAACTTTCCACCATTCCGTTTACTATGACATGCTCCATCATTTTCATATTGCTTTGCATGATCATATAGTTGACATTTTAGTTGTGGCAAAGCCACCATTCATAATTCTTTCGTACAAGTCACTCATGCATCATTGCTATCCTGGTATACCGTCGGAGGCATTCACATAGAACCATACTTTGTTCTAGTATCGAGTTGTAATCATTGAGTTGTAAATAAATAGAAATGTGATGATCATCATTCATAGAGTATTGTCCGAAAAAGGCCAAAAAAGAAGGCCCCAAAAAAGGGACAATACTACTATCCTTTTTCCACACTTGTGCTTCAAAATAGTACCATGATCTTCATGATAGAGAGTCTCCTATCTTATCACTTTCATATACTAGTGGGAATTTTTCATTATAGAACTTGGCTTGTATATTCCAATGATGGGCTTCCTCAAAATGCCCTAGGTCTTCGTGAGCAAGTGAGTTGGATGCACACCCACGTAGTTCTTTTTGTTGAGCTTTCATATACTTATAGCTCTAGTGCATCCGTTGCATGGCAATCCCTACTCACTCACATTGATATCTATTAATGGGCATCTCCATAGCCCGTTGATACGCTTAGTTGATGTGAGACTATCTTCTCCCTTTTTGTCTTCTCCACAACCACCACTCTATTCCACATATAGTGCTATGTCCATGGCTCACGCTCATGTATTGCGTGAAGATTGAAAAAGTTTGAGAACACCAAAAGTATGAAACAATTGCTTGGCTTGTCATCGGGGTTGTGCATGATTTAAATACTTTGTGTGGTGAAGATGGAGCATAGCCAGACTATATGATTTTGTAGGGATAACTTTCTTTGGCCATGTTATTTTGAAGAGACATAATTGCTTAGTTAGTATGCTTGAAGTATTATTATTTCTATGTCAATATTGAACTTTTCTCTTGAATCTTTCGGATCTGAATATTCATACCACAATTAAGAGAATTACATTGAAATTATGCCAAGTAGCATTCCACATCAAAAATTCTGTTTTTATCATTTACCTACTCGAGGACGAGCAAGAATTGAGCTTGGGGATGCTTGATACGTCTCCAACGTATCTATATTTTTTTATTGTTCCATGCTATATTATATCCTGTTTTGGACATTATTGGGATTTATTATACACTCTTATATTATTTTTAGGACTAACCTATTAACCGGAGGCCTAGCCCAGAATTGCTGTTTTTTGCCTATTTCAGAGTTTCGCAGAAAAAGAATATCAAATGGAGTCCAAACAGAATGAAACCTTCGGGAACGTGATTTTCCTAATGAACATGATCCAGAGGACTTGGACCCTATGTCAAGAAAGCAACCAGGAGGGCACGAGTTAGGGGGGCGCGCCTACCCCCCCCCCCGCACGTGCACCCTCCACCCTCGTGGGGCCCATGTTGCTCCACCGACGTACTTCTTCCTCCTATATATACCTACGTACCCCCAAACTACCAGAAACGGAGCCAAAATCCTAATTCCACCGCCGTAACTTTCTGTACCTGTGAGATCCCATCTTGGGGCCTTTTCCGGAGCTCCGCCGGAGGGGGCATTGATCATGGTGGGCTTCTACATCAACACCATAGCCTCTCCGATGAAGTGTGAGTAGTTTAGTTCAGACCTTCGGGTCCATAGTTATTAGCTAGATGACTTCTTCTCTCTTTTTGGATCTCAATAGAAAGTTCTCCCCCTCTGTTGTGGAGATCTATTCGATGTAATCTTCTTTTGCGGTGTGTTTGTTGAGACTGATGAATTGTGGGTTTATGATCAAGTTTATCTATGAAAAATATTTGAATCTTCTCTGAATTCTTTTATATATGATTGGTTATCTTTGCAAGTCTCTTCGAATTATCAGTTTGGTTTGGCCTACTAGATTGAAATTTCTTGCAACGGGAGAAGTGCTTAGCTTTGGGTTCAATCTTGCGGTGTCCTTTCCCAGTGACAGTAGGGGAAGCAAGGCACGTGTTGTATTATTGCCATCGAGGATAACAAGATGGGTTTATATCATATTGCATGAGTTTATCCCTCTACATCGTGTCATCTTTCTTAAAGCGTTACTCTGTTCTTTTGAACTTAATACTCTAGATGCATGCTGGATAGCAGTCGATGTGTGGAGTAATAGTAGTAGATGTAGGCAGGAGTCGGTCTACTTGTCTCGTACGTGATGCCTTTATACATGATCATACCTAGTAATAGTAGTAGATGCATGCTGGATAACTATGCTCAGTTTTGTCAATTGCTCAACAATAATTTGTTTACCCACCGTAATACTTATGCTCTCGAGAGAAGCCACTAGTGAAACCTATTCCCCGGGGTCTATTCTCCATCATATTAATCTTCCGTAAACAAGCTATTTCCTTTTTCGCTTATTTTTCTTTACTTTGCATCTTTATCATAAAAATACCAAAAATGTTATCTTATCATATCTATCAGATCTCACTTTCGTAAGTGACTGTGAAGGGATTGACAACCCCTTTATTGTGTTGGTTGCGAGGATTTTATTTGTTTGTGTAGGTGCGAGGGACTCGTGCGTGGCCTCCTACTGGATTGATACCTTGGTTCTCAAAAATTGAGGGAAATACTTACGCTACTTTGCTGCATCACCCTTTCCTCTTCAAGGGAAAACCAACGCAGTGCTCAAGAGGTAGCAATCACTCGGCCCCCGACCACCCACTGTAACCGAGAACTCCCTGATATTTTCCTCGCCCTCACTTCTACCATGGTTTTTTCCGTCATGGACGGCCCAGAGAATGTCATGCAGCTGCGTCTCTGGCCCGCCGAGGATGAAAAGCCCATTTTCTATCATGATTTTTTGTCATAGAAGTAGGACCCCACCACATCTATGATGATACCAGGTTTTGTCACAATTATCGTCATAGAAGTGTCATAAGCATGATAGAAAAAAATTCGATCGACCCAAAATGTCACGGATGTGTGTTTTTTTGTAGTGCATGGTGTTGTCGCTCGATGGTGTTGAGTTCTTGGTGGGAGCTATCCCAGGGATCGAGGGATATGCGATCAGCCGCATGACCAATAGTCGCCAAGGCAAGCTCTACATCGACGATTCAGGCTGGGGCCCCGAGGTCGACTCAATCGAGTACGGGTACCGGGTCCCCTTCAGCAAGATCCATGTCTTCATCGGCAAAATTGGTGAATCAGGACCTGAGCCGGACATCTGGACGGACATTGTCGAGCCGGCTTGGTGCATGCAACCCACCAGGACTCAAGCCGGTCGCAGTCACATCTTCGTTGGCTTCACCTAGGGAGTTAATCTCACGGACAACTCCGCGTTTGGAGAGGACACCCTCGTCCACTCTGACGGTGAGTCTTCAGTCATGGACATTGAGTCGACCCTCCCGTTGTATGATGGTAGGCGTGGTGGATAGACCAATGATGAGCCGGCTCCAGGCGACCACGAGCCGCTCCATCGAGCCACCATCTACATGGTAGGCACTACGCCGACTCTTGACTCTACGGCAGCAGGCGCCATGGTGGGAACCGACACTTCAGCACCAGCTCCGAACGCGACCGGCCTGATCAAAATGCCGGCTCAAGTTCTCGCAGAGTTGTTCACCTCGTTGACAATGATCCTAGAGACATTGATGGCTATGGAAAACCAGGCGGAACGCAACTAAACTTCCTAAGCAGATGACTAAGGCTTAGGGGATATCAATGCCAAGAAAGCTCGCATGGTGGAGCTGTAAGCCCAGATTTGTGATGAGGTGGAGCGCCTGAAGATAGAAGCCTGACATATGGGCCTACAGCAGAACTCATCAGATGTGGTTCATTAGAGGAGGCACATGAGCTGTCTGCCCTCCAATTTTGAGCCCATGCATTCGCTGCCTGTCCAGACACCTCCACACCGTTTTTTAACACCGGCAGGTCATTTCTCAAACCCCATAAACAACCTGTTGGCAGCGGTCACCAACCTTGCTATGCTTCCGATCACAGGGAATACCCCAATTGAGATCGAGGCCCGGAACACCATCAAGATGTTGAAGATGGCAGTTGCCCAGCAAGGAAACTACTCCTATAGTCAACAGCGACTCCACTCCACCCCGCATTCGAGCCGCAGCAGGAGCCGGCATGCTGAGTTGTCGGCCGTCTCCAGTAGTGCCCATCGGCATCGCGAGCAGCCCCGCAAGCCACCTCAACATGAGGCTTTAAACACTCAGGAAATTGTTGACACAGCTCGGGCTAGGCGAGAAGTGGAAGCAGCAAACATGGCGGCTCAGATGTCACCTGCCACAGCCCCATTGGCTTCGCTAGGTATGTGATCAACCACCAGGACAATTGGGTCTCCTTGCCTCACGCTAGCTCTATGCAATGAGCGCATGCCTACGGACTTCGAAGGCTCCCGCAACATTCCCAATTACAAGGCTGATATAGAGCTAGCTGCTTGGATTGAGGGTTACGAGATCGCCATGGACATGTTGGATGTTAACGACATAGTTCGTGCCAAGTATCTGACTATGATGTTGGTGGGGCCGGCTCGTACTTTGCTAAAGAACTTGCCCCCCAACTCCATCAACACTTGGGTAGAATTGAAGGATCCCTTCATCAAGAACTTCCAAGGAACTTGCAAGCGCCCGATGACGATTGTTGATTTGCAGCGTTGCATCCAGCTGATACGTCTCCAACGTATCTATAATTTTTTATTGTTCTATGCTATTTTATTATCAATCTTGGATGTTTTATAATCATTTTATAGTCATTTTATATCATTTTTTGGTACTAACCTATTGACATAGTGTCAAGTGCCAATTGCTGTTTTTCCATGTTTTTTACATCGCAGAAAATCAATATCAAATGGACTCCAAATGCCACGAAACTTTACGGAGATTTTTTATGGACCAAATGGAAGATATTGGGCCCTGGTCGCACCCGGGGGGAGTCCCGAGGAGGGGACAACCCACGAGGGTGTGCCAGGAGGCCCAAGCGCGCCCTGGCGGGTTGTGCCCACCTCGGGTGCCCCCGGACCGCCTCTTTGCTCTATAAATACCCCAATATTCTGAAAACCCTAGGGGAGTCGACAACATATTCATCCAGCCGCCGCAGAGTCCAGAACCACCAGATCCAATCTAGACACCATCACGGAGGGGTTCACCACTTCCATTGGTGCCTCTCCGATGATGCGTGGGTAATTCTTTGTAGACCGTCGGGTCCGTAGTTAGTAGCTAGATGGCTTCATCTCTCTCTCTCTCTCTCTCTTGATCCTCAATACAATGGTCTCTTGGAGATCCATATAATGTAACTCTTTTGTGGTGTGTTTGTTGTGATCGATGAACTTCGAGTTTATGATCAAATCTATCTTTTTATATGCATGAAAGTATTTGAGTTTCTTTGATCTCTTTTATGCATGATCTCCTATAGCCTAGTATTTCTTCTCCGATATTTGGGTTTTTTCTGGCCAACTTGATTTATTTATCTTGCAATGGGAAGAGCTGCCCGGTAGTGGGTGCGATCTTACTGTGCTTGATCCTAGTGACAAAAAGGGAACCAACACGTATGTATCATTGCTACTAAGGATAAAAAGATGGGATCTATATCTACCGCCATAGATAAATGGATCTCGTGGTATGTATCATTGCTACTAAGGATAAAAAGATGGGATCTATATCTACCGCCATAGATAAACGGATCTCGTCTACATCATGTCATCGTTCTTATTGCATTATTCTGTTTTTCCATGAACTTAATACACTAGATGCATGCTGGATAGTGGTTGATGTGTGGAGTAATAGTAGTAGATGCATGCAGGAGTCGGTCTACTAATCTTGGACGTGATTCCTATATAATGATCATTGCCTAGATATCGTCATAATTATTTGAGGTTCTATCAATTGCCCAACAGTAATTTGTTTACCCACCATTTGCTATTTTTCTCGAGAGAAGCCACTAGTGAAACCTATGGCCCCCGGGTCTTCTTTCTCATATATTTGCCTTTGCGATCTACCTTTTTATTTACTTTTATTTCCAGATCAATTAAGTTAAAAACCCCAAAATACTTTGCTGCACTTTATTTTATTTGCGATATATTATTTCAATCTATCACAAATTTATCTCCCGTCCACACACCGTTTCTGGCGCCGTTACCCGAAAGGGATTGACAACCCCTTTAACACGTCGGGTTGCGAGGTGTTGTTATTTGTGCGCAGGGGCTGTTTACGTTGTGTTGCTAGGTTCTCCTACTGGTTCGATAACCTTGGTTTCATATCTGAGGGAAATACCTACCGCCACTGTGCTGCATCATCCCTTCCTCTTTGGGGAAATACCGATGTAGATTCAAGTGACATAAAAAGGAATTTCTAGCACCGTTGCCGGGGAGGATCTTCATCATAACCAGGTTCCTAATCACAAATCTCATCTCCTCGCAATTTACATTATTTGCCATTCGCCTCTCATTTTCCTCTCCCCCACTTCACAAAAATTTACCGTTTTATTCGCCTCTCCTTTTCCGTTCATCGTTCTCTTGCTTTTTAGTCTTGATGGCTAGCGTCCCTACTCCTCCTTTGTCACCAGATTTTGAAGTCCTTTACTTCAAGCAAAGACAAGGAGAAAACTTGAAAGATGCCTGTTATAGGCTTATGGAATCGTATCGTATTTCCTACTTAAAGGGGGATGCTAAAGTTTTGCTTTGGAATTTTTACATAGGATTGGCTTTGCATCATAGACAACTTCTCGATTTTGTCGCTAAAGGAAACTTCATTGATCTTGATGCCAATGTTGCCTATGAAATCTTAGAGGGAATTTTGGGAATTTCACCTCAAAAGACGGGGTTTCCTTTTACCCCGAGGGAGCTCAAATGTTGGACAAACTTGGTGATTTGCATAAGCATATGGTTGAAATACAAAAAATATAATGAACCCCTCAAACACCTCAATGGTGGTATCAATCGCATGAATGCCTTGATTACTCTTTGTAATAAGGGATTGGATATTTTGGATCTTAAGATGGTTTCTTTTTCGGAGAATTTAGGGAAGCGTAAAGAGGCTCCCGGGTTTTAGAAAACCCTTACAAAAATTGCCAAAAGTTCGGAAGACAAAACTTAGATCCTTACTTTATGCCTAGCTAAGGGCGTAAAACTATATCACTTCTTGGGAGGCAACCCAATGAATAAAATTTATTTTTGCTTCCTGTTTTTGAGTGTTGGCACAATTATGCTACTGTTATGATTGTGTTTTTTGTGTTTTAATTAGTGTTTGTGACAAGTAAAGCCTTTAGGATCTTCTTGGAAAATAGTTGTTTGATCATGCTGAAAAAACAGAAACTTTTACAATCACGAAATTAATTTTCATTTTTTACCAGAGAGCGATAAAATACCCATTCCAATTGCAGTAGTTCAATATACAAATTTGTCAGGACGTACTAATTTTTCAGAGTATTTTGAGTTACAGAAGTATTCGAAATAGTCCGATTGCTACAGACTGTTCTGTTTTAACAGATTCTGTTTCTTTGTGTTGTGTGCTTATTTTGATGGCTCTATGGTTTTTGTTGATGAGTTTTTGCCATAGAAAAGTTGGAATACAGTAGATATAATACAAAAAATATGATTTGGTTTGATTCAGCACTTATAGTAGTGATTTATTATTCTTATACTAAAGGATCTCACGAAGGCTTTGTTGAGTTTGTGTGATTGAAGTTTTCAAGTTTTGGGTTATCTTACGATGGATGAAGGAAGGTGTAAGAGCCTAAGCTTGGGGATGCCCCGGCATCTCAAGCTATCATCCAAGAATGAGCAACCAACTAAGCTTGGGGATGCCCCCGAGTGGCATCCCCGCTTTCTTCCAACAACTATCAGTATTTTACTCGAGACTATATTTTTATTTGTCACATCATATGTGTTTTGCTTGGAGCGTCTTGTATGATATGAGTCTTTGCTTGTTTTATTTTGTGTTTTAAGTCATCAATCCTTTCTAGACACACCTATTTGAGAGAGCCAAAATTATATCTTGACTTGTTAGAATTGCTCTCTATGCTTCACTTAAATCTTTTATGAGCGAGGACTTGCTCTAGTGCTTCACTTATATCTTTTTGAGCACGGTGTGCTTTGTTATTTTTGAAGAAATTCTCTCTTGATTCACTTAGATTTATTTGAGAGTTAGTAAAATTTGGAAGAAATTCTCTCTTGCTTCACTTAAATTATTTTGAGAGAAAGAAAAATTGTTATGCTCATGATCTTCACTTATATTTGTTTGAGCTTATGAAAAGCAACACATGAAAATTAGTCCCAAAGTGATAGATATCCAAGAAGGATAAAGAAAAAATAAGGAGAAAAAAATGTCATGAAGATCATTGGACAAAATATTCTTAGTAATAGTTTTGAGATATGATGATATGATATGTGAGTCATCTTGATGAGTAATTATGCTTCAGTAGGAATATTGGTGTTAAGGTTTGTGATTCCCTATGCCTGCACAAAAGTCAATAATCATGCAATGAAATTATATCCTACTCGTGGTGCATTATTCAGTGTTAATTATGCTTAATGCTTTCTTATGAGATTATTCGTTTCTTGGTTGGTCGCTTTGCAATCTTTTGCTAGCCTTCATTTTGCACTAAGTAGGACCTCTACTTGTGCATCCAAAATCATTTAAACCAGTTTTGCCACATGAGTCCACTATACCTACATATATGCGGTATTCTTTTGCCGTTCTAAGCAAATTTGCATGTGCCATCTCTAATTTTCAAAATAAACTTCTCTTTTGTGTGTTTGTTTCGCTCGCGGAGCGGTGAGGGGTGGTTAATATTTTCCATGCTAGATGTGTTATTCTCAAGATGAGTGTTTATTCACTTGTCATTGCACGAGAGTAAGGCAAAGGTATTAGGGATGCCCAGTCCTGAAATGCAAAAACAAATGAATTTACTTTATGTTGTCAAATAATAAATTCCTTGGAAAGTGTTGGTATGGAGGGCACCCGTGGATACGGTTAGCCATGGAAAGTGAAAGTTATGGTGGAAAAGCAATACACTTTATTTTCTGTTTGGGAACCGCCTATGATATATCTATGCATCGGAATTATTGGGAACTCTAAGTCGTTTTTGTTGGTGGGATGGATACACCTCGCAAAATGTTTTTATCTCAATTTTTTCGCTTTGAGCTCTAGCACCTCTACAAATCCCTACTTCCCTCTGTGAAGGGCCTTTCTTTTACATTATGCAATTTTTATTTTGACTCTCCATCTTCTCTTATAAAAGCACCAACTAGGAGGCAATAAGATCATGCTTAAGTATTGGGTGTAGTTAATATTCGAGTGTGTTTCATAAATGGATCAATGTTTGAGCATGACGGGCTAGGGATAACTTATTTTAGCGTTGATATTTCGCAAGACATGGTTGCTTGTTGATATGCTTGAGTATCTAAATTATTATGTCGAAACTAGACTATTGCTTTGAATCACATAAAAGTCCAAACGTCCATGCTATAAAGAATAGAATATGATATGACATGATGAACATCACTCCACATCAAAAATTCTGTTTTTATCACTTACCTACTCGAGGACGAGTAGGAGTTAAGCTTTGGGGGTGTTGATACATCTCCAACGTATCTACAATTTTTGATTGTTCCATGTTGTTTTATTATCAATCTTGGATGTTTCATAATCATTTTATAGTTATTTTATATCATTTTTTTGTACTAACCTATTGACATAGTGCCAAGTGCTAGTTGCTGTTTTTTCCATGTTTTTTACATCGCAGAAAATCAATATCAAACGGAGTCAAAATGAACGAAACTTTACGGAGATTTTTTATGGACCAGATGGAAGATATTGGGCCCTGGTTGCACCTGGGGGGAGTCTCGAGGATGGGACAACCCACGAGGGCGCGCCAAGAGGCCCAGGCGCGCCCTGGTGGGTTGTGCCCACCTCGGGTGCCCCCCGGACCGCCTCTTTGCTCTATAAATACCCCAATATTCCCAAAACCCTATGGGAGTTGACGAAATATTCATCCAGCCGCCGCAGAGTCCAGAACCACCGGATCCAATCTAGACACCATCATGGAGGGGTTCACCACTTCCATTGGTGCCTCTCCGATGATGCGTGAGTAGTTCTTTGTAGACCTTCGGGTCCGTAGTTAGTAGCTAGATGGCTTCATCTCTCTCTCTCTCTTGATCCTCAACACAATGGTCTCTTGGAGATCCATATGATGTAACTCTTTTCTGGTGTGTTTGTTGGGATCGATGAACTTTGAGTTTGTGATCTGATCTATCTTTTTATATCCATGAAAGTATTTGAGTTTCTTTGATCTCTTTTATGCATGATCTCCTATAGCCTCGTATTTCTTCTCTGATATTTGGGTTTTGTCTGGCCAACTTGATCTATTTATGTTGCAATGGGAAGAGGTGCATGGTAGTGGGTTCGATCTTACGGTGCTTGATCCTAGTGACAGAAAGGGAACCGACATGCATGTATCATTGCTACTAAGGATAAAAAGATGGGATCTATATCTACCGCCATAGATAAACGGATCTCGTCTACATCATGTCATCATTCTTATTGCATTACTCCATTTTTCCATGAACTTAATACACTAGATGCATGCTGGATAGCGGTCGATGTGTGGAATAATAGTAGTAGATGCAGGCAGGAGTCGGTTTACTAATCTTGGACGTGATGCCTATATAATGATCATTGCCTGGATATCGTCATAATTATTTGAGGTTCTATCAATTGCCCAACAGTAATTTGTTTAGCCACCGTTTGCTATTTTTCTTGAGAGAAGCCACTAGTGAAACCTATGTCTCCCGGGTCTTCTTTCTCATATATTTGGCAATGGTGGAAAACGTAAGCACCCGGAGGGAGCTCTAATTTTGTTGCTAACACCAACATTGGCTTCAAGGGCTAGAGATAGAACAACAACTCTCAGAGATCTTTCAATGGAAACAAACCTCGTAATTTCGAGGAAGCCCTCGAAGTCCCGTGTCCCAAACACAGCCTCCCTGATAAGCCAGCGAATAATTCCTGGGAAAATTGCTACATCATGTAGGATTTCCACAATCGGATGTACCAGAATAACCAGAACTACAAAAAAAAGACACGTCCATGACATTTTGGGCCGAACGATTTTTTTTCCTGTCATACTTATGACACTTCTATGATGATAATTGTGGCAAAACCCGGTATCATCATAGATGTGATGGGGTCTGACTTCTATGACAAAAAATCATGACAGAAAATGGGTTTTTCGTCCTGGGCGGGTCGGAGACGCGGCTGCATGACATTCTTTGGGCCGTCCATGACGGAAAAAACCGTGGTAGAAGAGAGGGCGAGGAAAATATCGGGGTGTTCCCGATTACGGTGGGTGGTCGGGGCCGAGCGGTGTGTGTTTCTCTCGGACACGCATGCGCGTGGGTGCGAGGCGTTGGGCTGTAACTGAACCCGAGCGATTGCACTGTAGGCTACGCGTTACTAAACCCGAGCGATAGATCGATGGCTGTTAACTGAACCCGATCGAGCGATTCCTTCGCTACTGCTCCTAACTGAAACCGATTGATGCTGCCTATGGATGAACAGTAAGCGTTGCTGGGGGGTTTGGATGAACAGTTCCTGGTGGGGGTGGATGAACAGGACCCCGTGGTGTTGCCTCTGGATGAACAGGACCTTGATCGATCGAGCCGGTTGTGGTTGGATGAATAGGACCCCATGGAGGGCCGGATGAACAGGACCACCCCGTGGAGGGCTGGATGAACAATAGATGGTGGAGGGCTAGATGAACAGTAGCTCGTGGAGAGGGCTGGTTTAACAGTAGCCGGTGGAGTAGTGCGCCGTGGAGGCTGGATGAACAGGAGCCCGTGGATGAACAGTCGCATGTGGAGGTTGGAGGAGGTCGACAGTGGATGAACAGTAGCCCGTGGAGGCTGGAGGGGGTTGACGGTGGAGATGATCAGTATCCCGTGGAGTCCCGTTTTGCGGTACGCCACACCCCTTCCGATGAACAGGACCCCGTTTCGATCGTAGAGCTCCAACACAAGTCCGTTTCCTCCATTTTTCGGTACGCCGCACCCCTCCCAATCAATAGGACCCCCTTTTCGACCGTAGGAGGTCCGTTTCCTCTGTTTTGCGGTACGCCAGACCCCTCCCGATGAACAGGATCCCGTTTCAACCATGGCCGGTCGAACACAAGGCCGTTTCCTTCATTCTGTGGTAAGCCAGGCTTCGTTTCCATCGGCTGTTCCGTCTAAGCCCTCCCGATGAACACGACGACGCATTCCGTTCCGACCCAGCCGATTGGCTCCCCATGAATACGACGACGACTCTATTTCTCCGTTCTGACTCAGCCATGTACGTATGCACGAGTAGGCGTTCGACACCCTGCCCATATGTACGTACGTGGCCCTATTTTCATTCTTCCACACTGGTCGCTGTACGTACGTGTACATGCTACGTGCGCGCCTCTATTACGACACATGCGCGCCTCTACATCGACCAATATGTACGTACACATTCGCGACCAGAATGACAACACTATGTACGCTTCGACCAGGTGGGTCCCGACTGTCAGGCACTTCCTTGCGTGCGAAGATGTAGCTGGTGGGTCCCAGCAATCAGGGGGCAAATCGTTTTTTGCCCGGACACACTTCCTTGCGTGTAAAGATGTAGCTGGTGGGTCCCAGCAGTCATACGGAAACATTTTTTTCACGAAATACGGTGGCCCGTCCGATGGATCCCCACTGTCAGGTGGATGAATAATTATTTTGCACGTAATAAGGAGGCACTTCCTTGCTGCGGGCATGGACCCAGCTATCAGCCTCTCCACGTACAGTCCACGTCCAATGGAAGCCGTTCCTTGACCACATTGACCACGCCGCGCCGATAGCACCAGGGCGGTGGACGACGGCGAGACCTAGAAAGGGGACAACGCGGAGCCGGGGAAGATATGACAGTGGAAGCCCGCACGGAGAGGAGTACGAGGGTTCATTGGTTCGACTGCGGTGTGAGGCTGCCGTCGTCGCAGGGCCTGGCCAGTAGTGGGAGTAGTAGGAGGCGGTGAGGCCTCGCGGCAGCACAGCCGGCCATGGGAGGCAGGAACATGCGGCACGACCGGCGCTGCTTTGGGTGGCTGGAGCAAGAAGACCAGAAGTTGAAGAAGCACTACGGCCGTTGGATGGACATCGTACGGTCACTGGAGGTAGAATCGTTCATATTGACTAAGTTGAGAAAGCACTCCATCCCCGTCAACTTAGTAGGCCCACAAGTCAGCCTCCCACCAAGGTGGGTCCCAACTAGCAGGGGGAGTATTCATTTTTTGTGTAATAAGGAGTCACCTCCGGTGGGTCCGAGCTGACAGCGGGGGGAATGTTTTTTTCGCGAAATATGTTGGCTCGTTCGGTGGGTCCCAGCAGTTAGGGGGGAACATTTTTTTCGCCAAATACAGTGGCCTGTCCGGTGGGTCCCTGCTGTCAGGTGGAGGAATAATTATTTTCCGCGTAATAAGGAGGCACTTCCTTGCGGCTGCCGTGGACCCAGTTGTCAGCCTCTCCACATACAGTACTCTTCCGATGGAAGCTATTCCTTAACCATGTTGACCACGCCGCGCCGAGAGCACCAGGGCGGTGGATCACGGCGAGGCCTAGGAAGGGGACGACGCGGAGCCGGGGAAGACACGGCAGTGGATGCCCACGCGGAGAGGAGTACGAGGGTTCATTGGTTTGGCTGCGGTGTGAGGCTGCCGTCGCCGCAGAATAACAGGGGGTGTGGTGAGTGTAGGGATGCCCTGGCCAGCGGTGGGAGTAGTAGGGGCGGTGAGGCCTGCGCGGCAGCATAGCCGGTGATGGGAGGCAGGAGCAGGCGTCACGACCGGTACTGCTTTGGGCGGCTGGAGCAAGAAGACCAGAGGTTGAAGAAGCACGACGACCATTGGATGGACATCGTACGGTCACTGCATCTAGAATTGTTTATATTGACTAAGTTGACAAAGCCTTTGGTATTCGTCAACTTAGTAGGCCCACAGGTCAGCTTCCGAAATAGTGCGCCCCAGATGTCAGGGGGACGAATCATTTTTTGGGCAGGTGAAGCTAGAATATCCGAGATTGAAGAAGAAGCACGGCATCCGTTGGATGGACATCCAACGGCCACTGCTGCTAGAACCGTGTGTTAACTATAAGTTGAGAAAGCCTTGCATACGCGTCAACTCTTTTTTTAGGGGACGCGTCAACTTAGTAAGGCCACAAGTGTGTGGCAGGGAACTTATAGCCCATTTGAGATTTGTAAGAATGTGCAGCCAATTTCTGAATTCTAATGGAATTTACTACAGCCCATTTACAGTTTGTTAAAAGTACAACCCATTTCAACCAACCGTTCATAACATAATTCAATAAAATTTCCCACATTTTGATGGGATCCGAAATTTTTTTATCCCGAAATTTCTAGTCAGATTAAATACAATTTCAATATAAATTTATATTACGTAAAAATCCAACGAAACATTGCGCTCGCAACAATTAATGAAATTAAAATTTTCAATACCCAAAAATAATATTTTATAAAGTAATTACGTGTTTGGTGCATTTTTTATAGTTACTATCCGGTTTTTATAATTACAGCGCATTTTCTTGTTAAGCCTAATGCATCCCTCTTAGGAAAGATTTGCATCCCAGCGGGGCGGAGAATAACAACTTGACCTTGCCTGGGATTCCTAAAAAAATTTAGCTGGGCTAGCCATTTCAGCTTGAAAAAAATTAAGATCTGGGCTGGATATCTGGCCTGGGCTACATGGGCCACAACCCACCCAGTTAATAGCTGCAGCAATGTTTTCGTTGTTGTTCAGAGGAGAAAAATTAATATCTGGGCTAAACATCACTCAAGAAAAACTCTGCAGTGCTCACACCTCAAAAACACAAATACTTCTCGAGCTGCTTGGTCCCAGCTGTCGGCCACTTCTTGTGGAATTCTCTCGTTTATTGACAACATAGGTTGAAAATGGTGTTGGACCGTGATGTCAGGAAACCAGGAGGAAGCAAAAAAAGTATAGTTTTATATACTAATAAGGAGGCACTTGCGTACGTGCGACTATGGCCCTGGTGGGTCCCCACTATCATCCTCTCCAAGTAAAGTCCTCTCCTCATCCTCATGTCCATTGACCATGTTGACAACGCGAGACGGTGGTGCCACGGTGAGCACAACAACTCGAAGGACGACGGAGAGGGCCTCGCGGGCCCTACGGATGGTCTGATACAACGCCCGCTGCTCATCCGAGAAGCCAGGATCATAGGGCCACATGTCTGCGATGACATTGTCGTTCGCTTGTTCACCGGTGCTCGTTGAGGAGACGGAGGTTGCAGCACAGGTCCTCCTGCGCTGGTAGCTCTTCCGCCATTAGGGCGTCGAAGTGCGGCCGCACCTGCTCTATGGTGAACACGGTATGAACCGGCTTGGACAGTGTCGCCAGCTCCTGGTCGGAAGCGACGTCCATCGTCTGATTGTCGTGACTCAGCTTGGCGAGGTAGCGAGCGAGCGAGCATGTCCGGCTGCTGGACCGACCCACTGCCAAGAATGAGTCTGACTGCCCTGGCCCACCCAGACCACCTCCCTCGCCCGCGTGCGCTTTTCGCCCGAAACGGTTATTGCCACCCGCCCCGCTTCCCGGTGCATGCAATTGCTCCGCCTTCAAAGGACACAAGTGCCATCCGTCTGTCCTTCTGCCGCCCACATTAATGATGCGCGGTTGCCGAGGCGGCTACTCTGGTGCCACACGTCCGTCCCTCCGCCGCCCACCATTGCTATATAAACTGTTGCGCCGGCCATAGCCGCAGTCATCCGCATCCGTTCCTATTCTGCTGTCCACACCACTACAACCCACCACGGCTTCCTCGCGCTCCGGCTCTCTTCGGGACGGGCAGACGATGGACCACAAGGAGATGGCAGCCATTGCTCCTGACTGGCTGGCCGGCAGGTAGCCGGAGGACGACGACGTCCCAATGGAGAACATGGTAGTCGATGATCCGGAGTCAACCCCCTCCTCCGTGCCATCCTCGCTGGTGCATTGCACCATGACCATCGGTGAGGCCCATGCCCAATATGTGGACACGGTGAGGCAGAAGCGTGAAGAGCAGTTCCGGGAGGCACAGGCCCACGCCGCCTACAACCACCATCTCCTCTAGGAGCACCTGCAGGCGGAGGAGTAGATTGCCGTGGAGAGGGCGGAGCAGGAGGCGCTGCTCGAGTCGTACCGCTCCGCCCATGAGGGCCGCCTCGAGCATTGGCGGTACCGCATGCGGGTGGAGGAGGCTGCGGCCGCCTACAAAGAGGGTGATGAAGCGGGTGAGGCGCTGTTTGGAGAGACTGAGGACGAGGCAGAGGACAATGCCAGCACCGACGAGTCCCCGCTCTGCTGGCGTCGATGAGGCCCTGCTCCGCCGAGGCCCCGCGGCGCCAACAATGAGGCAGAGGACAGCGCCGGCTCTGCTGAGGCCCCACCCTGCCGACAATGAGGGGGAGGATTTCCCCCGCTCCGCCGAGGTGCCGACCGCCGGCAACGAGACACAGGACATCGCCGGCTCCACTGAGGCCCTGCCCCGCCGCCAACAAGGCCGCGCCACACAGAAAAGGAGGAAGAATAGAACACGGTAGGTTGCCGCCGCTCGGGTCCAAGTAAGGCACCGCTACTACTCTCCGGTTGCTGGCACTAAGCTGTACCTCATGGAGCAATTCTATGATTACAGGATGATTGAAGAGCGCTCCGTGGTTGAGCAAGCTCATGAGATACAGTCATTTGCTAGAGAACTTGAGCACTTTAGTTGTATGCTACCAGACAAGTTTGTTGCCGAAGGTATCATCACTAAGCTTCCTCCTTCGTGGATCTCATTGGCACTCTTGACGTGGAAGAAATGGCGAGAGCAAAGGACACACATGCTCGAGGAATTGAGGGGGGATCCAGTGCCAAACTGGTACAGAATAAGAACTTCTAGCCCCACAAGTTCAAGAACAAGGGCAAGTTTGATGGTAAAGCAAAGTTTGATGGTACATCAAAGTTTGATGGGAAGAACAAGGATGTGCAACACACGAACTTCAAGAAGAAGAATGACAAGAAGAAAGGTGTTTTTCATGTGGGGCTCCTGATCATTGGTCTCCTAGTTGCCCTAATAACTATGACAAGCTAGGCGGGTTGACCACTGACGGTCGGTTAGCTTCTTAGTGGCAACGTGGAAGCTGCTTCTACTTAACTGCTGGTGCAGTTGGCTGACTGACACGTGGGCCCAATAGGCATCTGGGCCACATGTCAGTTATGCAATTGCACCTGCAGTTAAGTCATTAAAGCTTCGGTTCGGCTCAGCCGGACACAGGTGGGTAGCTTCGGTTAATTAATTATACCTCCAGCGCACCCCTTTTTAGTTGAAGAATGTATGAAATGTAATGAAATCTGGCATGTTTGTATGAAATCCAACCATGTATGAATGAATTTATTTCGATTAGTTCGAATTCTTGTATCACTGGCATTGGATGAACATGCAAAACAATACGTACTAGCAATATTCCCAGGGTGATCACCTCGTTTGTAGCAGTTTCACATGTACTCCTCCGGTCCTTTCTAGTCTGCATACAAGTATTGTCTGCAGTCAAAGTATCTCTACTTTGACCAATATTATAGAAAAAGTATGCACTTTTACAATGTGTGAGGTAAAAAGGAATAGAAGGAGTACAAAGAGTTTGAGCAACTTTTTAGCATTCCTGTACATTGCAATCAAACATGCCTGGCAATTCATAGAGAACATTCAAAACAATTGATGATTATGCATCTCAGTGATTCACATGTCAGAGCCAATATTTACTTCACAACTAAAGAATAAAGAAAAATTGATCGACGCTGCTGACAGCAAAGGGCCTCCCATTCGAAAATATCAAACACATGTCTTCTTTCTAAAATCAATGAGCAAAATTTGACAAGGTTTTCCCATTCCAAAATATCAAATGCCTGCGATTGTGAAATGGGCAGGGTTTGCCATCAGTTCGGACATTGACATGGCACCTCATGCTAAATAAACCAGTTGTTCTTTTTGTGCAATTCCACCAAAATCAACCAAATTCATGCGTAGCTTGTATGATTTTGCCCTTATATGTTGCAACGCCTTGAACTTATCGGCACCTCCTTTCTTGTGGTGGAAATGAATGATTCGATGTATTCATGAACATTTTGTGCAGTTCCCATTGAAATCAAGCTGAGCACCCCTGTTTGCACAAATACAAAAAAGTGATTAGTATAAAGCAAACTGTGCTATGAATTGACAGTTTAAACAGGCACCTACATGGTCCATGTAGAGCACACTTTTAGAAAAATGGAACTCACCGGAAAGAATCCTAGAACAACATTGTACTCGCGCATCATAGCAAGAAAATGGAGATTTGTCAGTCCTTCTGAGCTGAAGTTAGTTTGGTCTTGTGGGGGGGGGGGTAATGTAACCATCCTTCAACTTCTCCTTCTAATGAGAAGATAGACATGGCTTCTTCATCCTGGCATAATCGAAACTAGTCACTTCACGTACTCCATATTCTTCTTCAGAGGAGGATGATCCTGTTGTGCAAAGACAAGAGGATAACTAAATGCTAGCATCTTTGTTTTCTCGAAAAAAGGAAAGGAAATATTTAAAACAACACAGATGAAGCACTTCTCAAGGACAATACCACTTATTGATGACAGTATCTAAATAGTAGCACAACACCAATAGAGATGACAAAGCTCAATCATATGGATGAAATCAGAGGGCGAGTACCAACCTTTGTCAGGAGGCTTATTGTGTAGAGCATACAGATGAAGCACTTCTCTAGAACCATCTGTTGCTATCTACTGTGGTGGCCATGCTTACTATATACTCCTCGATTAGATTAATGTTTCCAACATCATCTTGTGCAGTTCCACTAAAATATATGGTATCTTCAAAGAAGATCCCTGTTTGCACAAGTAGAGATAATTACGTATTACATTAAGAATGGCATCAAATCAGTGGCAAAACAATTGCCCGTTCCAGCCATAGCAATAAATTAAGATGCAAAACTATATCTTTACTTTGTGTCATCACAGTTCCAGTGCTTCATTACAGCACCGGGAGTTGATTTTTCTTTCTATTCCGCTTGTTCTTCCCCTTCATCACTTGGTTCAATAATAGACAAGCTTCGCCTTCAATGTAAGATTTGGCATGTCAATTAGGTTGCACAAGTATAGCAGTAAACAATGACATTAATTTTCTGATGAAAGTGGCAAAATACAGGCCAACAGTTGTGAAATATCCTTATCTTACCTCAATGGGATATTGCGGTGCACATACAGATTGGAAGTCTTGTCTCCATTTGTGCAGTTCACTAAAATCAAGCAACATTACCATACAAGTAGCACAACATATGAAAGCACACTGCAGAATCATGTGAAAGAAGGCTAGTACTGACCTCTCATGACACGGAATTCAAACAACTCACAAGAAGAAGATCTGAACCAAATCTGCCAACACGGATAGGAAGTAAGATCTCCTCTTGTGCAGTTCCACTAAGATCAAGCAATCAAGCAACATTGTCGGTGTGACACTTTGGTTGAACTGCACAAAACACTCTTAAAACAAAAGTGTTTTGTGCAGTGCAACAAAAGGTCACAATAGCAACGAGGTGAAGTAGATAACCCTGTTTACACAAAGGTGCAAAGGAAACAACTAGTGGTCAATAACGGTGGATGACACAGAAGCCAACAAAAAGAAGCATATACCTTATCTAAATGGGAAAGAAAGCAAGATAGTAGCATTTCTCAAATGGTGGCATTGATTAATATTAACAGAGAGATTGTATTAACAATAAAATTCGTTAAACATGTAATTTGCTTTTAACGGTGCCATTGCATCAATTTTCCAGCGGCATTATTAGAGGGTGCTTGTTTACAAGGAAATTTTGGTGGAGGGACTAAAAAACTCCATGTAACTCCCATCTAAACCAAACAGGAGGGACTTTTAGGGACTAAAAGTGGACATTTGGGACTAAAGAAAGAAGACCCCGAGGGAGAGTCTTTTTGGGACTTTTTCAAATAGTTGCCCCTGCCACGCATCGCACGTTGTCTCTATTAGTTCATTACTAGGGGTAACATGGTCTTTTATCATGTCATTTAATAACCTCTAGTCCATGTTTAGTCCTTGGAACCAAGCAGGTAGCGACTAGGGAGTTTTTAACTAAACAGGGCCTTAGATTATCAACAGCTAAAGAGTTGCACGGGATAGTGGACGCACCAGCACCATGTGCATCTACCGATGTACTGGGGTGATGCACAGTCTGTTGCAACAAAGAACAAAAAAACCAAGGAGTATATTTGTGTTGGTCCCAGTTTTGTTATCTTTAGACACCTTTCCCTATGTGAGCGCAGCAAATCTAGTCCTACTCAAACTCTACAACCTTGTCCCCCAAAACAAAAAATCAGTTCCTTACAGATGTGCGTACTGCGTTTGTCATTGTTTTCCCTTTTCGACCAACATAGGTGCCGGATAGCCAGTCTGTACTAGTACTTTCCCCACTCCCTTTCCTCTGTGAACCACGTCCTAGATTTATGTTATACAACTTTCCCCACTACTTTCCCCCATTCCTGTCCTCTTTGAACCACGTCTTAGATTCATGCGATGCAACTTTCCCCCTTCCTTTCCTTTTTGAACCACGTCCTAGATTCATGCTATACAACTTTTTCCACTACTTTCCCCCATTCCTTTCCTCTTTGAACCATGTCCTAGATTCATGGTATACAACTTTCCCCACTACTTTCCAGATTGATCCAACACCTAGATTCGAGTGTTGAAGCAGAAAAAGCCCACATGCAGCTAGGGCAGTGCATGTGGAATAAGTAAATCATACCTTAAGGTTCTTGGGGTGTGGTTTGGTGGGCGACCGGAGACCGTTCGACCCACACTATGTACGGGGGCAAAGAAGAAGGGGTCGGAGCCCTCCCGCGCCGCTGTTGGGTGAAAGTGAACAGCTGCACTGGTAGTGGATTCCCTCCCTCGCCGACGGCGACAGCGTTAAGCCTCCTTCCCTTCCCGGCAGACGGATCTTGCCGGCTCTTTGACCAGCAGTGAGGGGAGAGACAGAGGCCAACGAAGTCTTGTTTAGATCTGGAGAGGGTGAGAGAGTGTGAAGAGAGCAACTACAAGTACACCAGCAGTAAGGGGAGAGAGAGAGGCCAACAAAGTATTGTTTAGATCTGGAGAGGGTGAGAGAGTGTGAAGAGAGCAACTACAAGCGCTGAGGCTCCAGCGTGTATATATATACTGGAGAGAGTGTGAAGAGTGCAAACCCTAGAAATCAAGTGCCGAAGCTACAGCTTATACGTGATGAGGTGATTATACGGTCACTACGAGATCGTATATCTCCGTATCCATCCATTTTGACCAGTCAAAGAATCCTCCTGGCACGAATTATGCTCAAGTGTTGTTATCGAACCCGATACCTCAAGTTTGATGAGCAAACAAGCTAACCAGCTACACAACCCTCCAGTTATGTTCAATGAGAGGAAAATAACCTTTTATACATTCCTGCATTCGTGTGACAAGCATGCCGTGTTTTTTTGTGTGTGTGGGAGTCATTGGGATTTAAATCATAATCGTGTCATGTGGCTTTGGTGGTGAGACTATCCACAGTGGTGCAGAAATAATGCAGCCTTAGTCACCTTACCTCTCTCTATGTAGTACGTTGGGTCCCACCAGTCAGAGGGTGAAACAAACAAATTAATAAGAAAAATTAAAAGCGCCAGTGGTGTATCTTACCTCACACATCTCGCTACTGCTCGGGAACACTATCCAATTGATTCCTCTGTTCGCTCACCTACTATTTTAAGTGAATCCTTATTATAACATGCACACAATTTTGGGCACTTGTATTCGACCTAAGTCAGTGTGCCACTGTATCTCGTACGACTCCCTCCGTCTAGGTGTAATAACTCATGTTAGAAGGTGCTGCGGGACCAAGGTGCAAGTAGATTGGAGGAGAAGGAGAAACTTGACCGATCATTCCTCCAATCAAAGCCCTGATTTCTGTCTCTAAACGCAACAATTAATCCAAGAAACTAAGAGATGCCATTTTAGCTACCATGCAGGGCCATGTATTAAATCGCATGCAAGCCGACTTTGATTTCTTGACTGATCAACGCGTAGTTGCGCTCCATGCATTGGGTTTCTGGGGGAGATAACAAGGCAGAGTAAGGAGTGTTTGGTTACATTACTTAGGCTGGTCATAGTGGTGAGTAACTTGGACTAGTACAACATGCATATGTTACTAGTATATGTTACTACTACACGAAGTTTGCCATCGGAAGCGAGCCGATCTGGCTCTCCTGAGCTAGCAAGGTTTTTCTAGCCCACCCAAGCTAAATAGCCCACAAAAGCTAACATATTTTAACAGTTCCAAACGCCTATCCTTGCCCGGCTATGCTATAAGCTGTTCTTGCTAAGGATCCAAACGCTCCCTAAGTAACAATGCTCGCTAGCCATGAGGCCAGGAGGGGACTGAGATGCGAAGTTAATGGACGATGCCTAAACATTTTGGGAATATCTGATTTCCGTAGGATGACTTAACACCTAGACGGAGGGAGTACTACTCCTCAGTCCAGGTTTGATGGAATATTCGTCACCTCTTCTCTTCTTGTACGTACTCCATTTGTATCTCACTTCTTGTGGCTTCGCACTCGCACGATTTTCCTATTCTATGAACCTGTGTGTGTGTGTGTGTGCGTGTGCTCGTGCGTGTGTGTGTTTAATAGCATGTATGTGTTAGAGAGAGTGACAGATCGATCTACTCCTACAGAGAGATGGTGTGTAGTGCATGATTTTAGCTACGAGAGTCGGTGCATCCTCTTGTTTCCGGGTGTCCGGTAGGGATAGGCGGACAGCTGCCATGCTCGCTGCTGACCAGCATGGCCCACCCAAAGCCCCTCCATCGCCCGCGCATGCTTCCCACCCAAAACCGTCAGCGCCGCTCCAAAGAATCGGCGCCTGCGTTGAAGGGAGATGCAGATTCAAGAGTGATGGTTGATTCATCCGTCCAACTTACTGCTGGTCTATGTGATTTGATGGCTCATTGGTTATTATTACTGAGGTGGTAGGACTACTGGATCTCCCACGCTTTCGGTGAAAGGAGGTACTACTATATTACGATTTTCTCCATTCTTGCGGCGGAGGAGTGCATGAGTAGTGAAAACACGTAGGCTCAGTGATTACATGGCCCACCTCACACTACAACTTTATTTATAAATGACGCGGCACCTACTACTCGTTCTCCTATAAACCTTGCGCTTGGCATCTCCAAACTATTAACCTTGCGATTGGCTCTTCGCCTCTTCGGGAAGACGAGCAATAATGGTACTGCAGTATATATCGTTCTGGCTATATGAGACCGAATGAATTGCTGCACGTCCACCACGAGGCGAGGGTCGAGGGGTGAGGGAGAGTACGTA
The DNA here is from genome assembly GCF_002162155.2 of Triticum dicoccoides. Taxonomy (NCBI): domain Eukaryota; kingdom Viridiplantae; phylum Streptophyta; class Magnoliopsida; order Poales; family Poaceae; genus Triticum; species Triticum dicoccoides. The sequence continues at coordinate 497,524,507 of NC_041382.1, forward strand.
CTATTACGTCCGTTTCAATATGGACTACATACGGAGCAAAATGAGTGAATCTACACTCTAAAATACGTCTATATACATCAGTTTTTGGAGTATGTACTAGTAGTTCATATTGAAATCTACTAAAGGACATATATTCCAAACAATATGATAATCTCTCTAACCAAGGTAGGGAAGAAGAGTAAACGAAGGGAGTACTAGTAAAATTTTCTCCTCGTTGATACGTCCGTTTTGCATTTTGGGCTGTCATTACACATTATGTCAGAATACTTATGCCTATTCTCTCTTATTTTACAAGGTTTACATAAAGAGGGAGAATGCCGGCAGCTGGAATTCTGGGCCGGAAAAGGAGCAAATATTAGAGACCTATTCTGCACAGCCCCAAAAGTCCTGAAACTTCATGGAAGTTATTTCCAGAATATATAAAAAATACTGAGTGCAAGAAGTACCAGAGGGGGCCACCCACCAGCCACGAGGGTGGGGGGGCGCCCTACCCCCCTGGGTGCGCCCCCTGCCTCGTGGGCCACCTCGTGGCCCTTCGATGCCCATCTTCTGCTATATGGAGTCTTTCATCGAGGAAAAAACCAGAAGCAAGCTTATGGGACGAAACTCTGCCGCCATGAGGCGAAACCAATCTAGGGCTCCGGCGGAGTTGTTCTACCGGGGAAACTTCCCTCCGGGAGGGGTGTAGGATCGAAAGTATGTCTAGAGGGGGGGTGATTAGACTACTTGACCAAATAAAAATCTAGCCTTTTCCCAATTTTAGTTCTTGGCAGATTTTAGCAACTTTGAACAAGTCAAGCAATCTTAACACAATTCAAGCAAGCATGCAAAGAGTATATGAGCAGCGGAAAGTCAACTTGCAAGAATGTAAAGGGAAGGGTTTGGAGGATTCAAACGCAATTGGAGACACAGATGTTTTGTTGTGGTTCCGATAGATGGTGCTATCGTACATCCACGTTGATGGAGACTTCAACCCACGAAGGGTAACGGTTGCACGACTCCACGGAGGGCTCCACCACGAAGGGTCCACGAAGAAGCAACCTTGTCTATCCCACCATGGCCATCACCCACAAAGGACTTGCCTCACTAGCGGTATATCTTCACGAAGTAGGCGATCTCCTTGCCTTTACAAACTCCTTGGTTCAACTCCACAATCTTGTCTGAGGCTCCCAAGTGACACCTAGCCAATCTAGGAGACACCACTCTCCAAGAAGTAACAAATGGTGTGTTGATGATGAACTCCTTGCTCTTGTGCTTCAAATGATAGTCTCCCCAACACTGAACTCTCTCACACAGGATATGGGTTTGGTGGAAAGAAGATTTGAGTGGAAAACAACTTGGGGAAGGCTAGAGATCAAGATTCATATGGTAGGAATGGAATATCTTGGTCTCAACACAAGTGTAGGTGGTTCTCTCTCAGAAAATATAGGTTGGAAGTGTAGGTTTGTTCTGATGGCTCTCTCCACCAATGAAGAGGAGGTGGAGGGGTATATATAGCCTCCACACAAAATCTAACCGTTACACATAACTTTCCAAACTCGGTGGGACTGAATGGTTAAAGTCGGTCGGACCGATTCAGTAAAGCTAGTGACCGTTTGGGTTTTCGGTGGGACCGACATGCAACTCGATAGGACCAATATGATTAGGGTTAGGGCATAACGTAATCTCGGTGAGACCGATTACACAAACTCGGTGAGACCGATTTTGGTAATAAGCTAACCAGAGAGTTGGTCAGGTAAACTCAGTGGGACCGATCGCTCATTTCGATGAGACCAAAATGTTACGAAGGGAAAACAGAGAGATTACATTGCAATCTTGGTGGGACCGATCGCTCATCTCTGTGAGATCGAAATGTTAAGGAGGGAAACAAAGAGATTACAATCCCATCTCGGTGAGACCGAGATCCCTATCGGTGAGACCGATTTTCCTAGGGTTTGTGGTAGTGGCTATGACATTTGAAACTCGGTGGCGCCGGATAGAAAGAATCGGTGGGGCCGAGTTTGACTTTTGGTTTAGGTCATATGTGGATGTGAGAAAGTAGTTGAGGGTTTTGGAGCATATCACTAAGCATTTTGAGCAAGAACCTCATTAACCAACACCTCATCCCTCCTTGATAGTATTGGCTTTTCCTATAGACTCAATGTGATCTTGGATCACTAAAATAGAAAATGTAGAGTCTTGAGCTTTGAGCTTGAGCCAATCCTTTCTCCTTAGCATTTTGAGGGGTCCACTATTCTCATCCATGCCATGCCAATCATTGAGCTTTCCTGAGATATTAATCTTGAAATAGCATTAGCTCAATGAGCTATATGTTGTTAGGAATTACCAAAACCACCTAGGGATAGTTGCACTTTCAATCTCCCCCTTTTTGGTAATTGATGACAACATATAGATCAAAGCTTTGACAAATGATATTAAGAGTGAAAAACATTATCGCTTTGAGAAGTATGTGAAAATCAAGAGCCCCCCCCCTAAATTTGTGCATAGTTTAAGATTTGCTTTGGACTTCAAATGCACAAAGAGTTAGGATCATGGGTTACTCTTCCATGTCACATACATCTTGGTGGAGCGCTAAAAATGATAATAATTAAAATACATGCACTCATCACCAAGAAAAGTGAATGATCATATAAAAGGATAATGTCATCCAACAAGCATTAAGGTAGCATATGATCAAACACATGATCATCTAAGCAAGCACAAAGTATAAAGTATCTCAACCAAGCAAATAAACGAAGTTTAACCACCAAACAAAAAGAGAGAATAAAAAACAACTCTCTCTCTCTCGAAGTCTATGATCTATACATTTTCTCCCCCTTTGGCAAAAAGTTACCAAAAACTTCATAAAAAATGCATAGTGCTAGATCGACACTCAGGCTTGGTCTTCAGGTGGTGGTGTAGACAGAACTCCAAGAATGAAGGCATCAGTCGATGTAGATGGAGCTGGTGGAGTAGATGTTGGAGCCGGTGGCACTGAAGTTGTAGCTGGTGCAGATGAAGTAGCTCTGGTGTCTGGAATAGGCACTGCAGCAGACCTCTGACCTCTGGGCACTCTAGCAAAAGCATCAGTGGTTGTCTTGCCCTTCTTCTCCTCCACTTCATCCTGAAGTTTCTCAACGACTGACTGGATCTCAGTGACCTTCACATCCAAGTCATAGAACTTCTGCCCCACGATCCTCTCCAAGCTCTCCTGGTTTTGAGTCAGGGTGGCCAGTCCCTTCTCAATCGTCAGAGTGGAGGCAATCAAGTAGCCAAGCTGATCTTGCTTGCTCTTAAGAAGATACTGAGATGATTCTTTAGTAGTTGGCATCCTTGCAGCCTTTTCAGCCTTTGCCTTCTCCTTCTTGGCTTGTGCGTGCACATAAGATGGTTCATTTTCATCCATTACCACAGTGTTGTCCTCAAAGTCTGGGTAGATGGGAAGGTGCTCCTTGTCCAGCAGATATGTGCCATTGCCCATCTTGGAGTCGATCAGCTCCTGGATCTGTGGGGCATACCCACAACTCCTCTTCTGATCTGCAGCTGTCCTTTTTATGGTTTCCACTATTAGGCTCATGACTTTGAACTTCTGTGGGACATCAAAGATGTGAAGCAAGTTAATTGCATGGCCTCTGATCATCTTGTGATCACCTGACTTTGGCAAGAGAGTGTGCCTGAGGATCCAGTTGATAGTTGGCAAGCCTGACAGAAGGTAATGTACAGATCCAAACTTGTGTGTCTCAAGAGCAGCATCTGGGATCTCCTTGTAGATGTGTGTCATGGTGTTGTGATCCTTCTTCTTGTTGGCATAGACATCCAGGTCATCTTCATGTTCTTCTGGGGCATTGATCAACTTAGCCCATTCTGCAACTGTTGACTGGTAACTAGTGCATTTAGACATCCAGACAATCCTTCCATCTGGGTAGAAGTGAGATGTGGAGTAGAAATGCATGATGAGCTCAACATTCCATTTTGTGAGGTTCCGAGCCACAAACTCATCAACTCCACAAGCCTTGAAGCTGTCATATACACCAGGGAAGTGATCCTCATTTTCCTCAATGAATGACCAATCGACCATCTCATGTCACACACTATGGGCTTCTTGTCAAGCAAGATGGTCTCATAGAAGTCCTGTTGTTCCTTTGTATGGAACTTGTAGTCCACAACAGTCCTTCTCCTGGTGGCATATGGATCAGACTCTCTCCATAGCCTTAGACCAAAGTCCTTCCTGACTTTCATGTTCTTTGCAACTGGATGAGCATCATTGTGGTCTGGAATTTTTGGCTTCAATTTCCTCAAGACAACAGAATCATCTTCTTCTTCCATTGCAGCCTCAGGCATTAGGGCCTTGTTCTTCTCTGCTGTTGGGATGTTCCTGGTGCTCCTCTTGGGTGTAGTTTTGGATTTTGGAGCAGCTGGCTTAGGAGTTCCTTTGGGCTTAGATGGAGCAGCCCCTGATCTTATGGCATCTCCCATAAGCTTCTGAGCTTTAGGTGTTGGTGCAGCATCCTCTTCCTCTTCCTCTTCTTCAAAGTCTTTCATGATTGAAGATCTCCCAAGCACTCTGGCAGTGGTCTTCTTGACCCTCTCTTTCCTTTTCTTTTCTGCCACAACCTGCTCTTTGGGTGCAGATCCCAATGTCTCTTGAGTGGATGCTGTGGCTTTAGACATTGGAGCTCTCTTGGCAGGAACCTTTTGCTTCATCCCTGGCTTGGTGGCAGCAGCTGTGCCATATTCCTTCTTTAGGACTTTCCTCTTTGAGGTGCTTTCTTCCTCCTCAGCCACATAGTCCTCACTCAAGTGAACCTGCTCATCAGACTTGTTTTGACTCTCACTCTGATCTAACATGATGCGAACACTGACAGCAGACCCTGTGAATAGATTATAGATGAGGTAGAGTGGATGAGCATCACAAAGTACAACAGTTTTTGCAAAAGAATGAATTAAAAAGTTAGTTTTAGTTTTCCACAGAAAGCATTTCGGATCTACCGATTTGCAAACTCGGTGATACGGAAGCAGCTTTTGGAACCTAAACTTGTGAACTCGGTCAGACCGAGTCATAGTTCAGTGGCACCAAGACTGCTAGGGTTTCACAAAGTGCTAAACTCGGTCACACCGATTTGCAATTCTCAGTCAGACCGAGAATCACATGTGCAATGTCCTGAGCCAAATCAGTGGAACCGATTTCATCAACTCGGTCGGTCCGAGATGGTTTCGTCGGAAACCTAACCCTAAATTTCAATTCACGACTAAACTACGGAGTGTTTTCGATGGATAGAACGATCTCAATTGTGGCAAGATACATGGCAAAGCAATGTGCTGGGGAATCAGAGTTAGAGCAGCACAAAGTTCAAGTCCATACCCTAGTTCGGCGATGAACTTGCTACGACAGCAACGGCAGAGACGGTCCCATTGACGGCAGCGGAGACCAGCGACAGGAGGAGGCTGGCGACGAGGAGGATGATCCAGAGACCCAGGGAGGCAGAGCAGGCTAAGTGCGGGCGAGGAGGTTCGGAAAGTTTTCCAAAATTTGACCCATGGATATATATAGCCTGACCCTGTCGGTGTGGCCGAGTGGAACAACTCAGTGGCACCGAGATTCATAACTACAAGCAGTTACTGAAACTCGGTGTCACCAAAAAGTTCAAATCGGTTGCACCGAGATTGAGAACCTAGATCGACTTAGTGATCTTGGTATGACCGAAATGGATGAACTGGTCAGACCGAAACACACAAAGAAGTTTTGGAAGTTTAAGTCTATTACGAATCAGGGAATCCGAGTGCTCCTCACACAGAGTGGTTTGACTCTAACTTGATCAAAATTTGTGATGTAGCATGAATAGAGTTTGAGACGAGAAAAGCATAGATATCTAGAGAAGGTTCTTAGGCATTCTTGTCCATCCACTTGGCCAAAAGAAATGGAAACCAATCAATCAAAACAATAAGTGGATGTCCTCGAATGAGTAAATTATGCAACCAACATGCTCACACAATAAAATGACAAATGAAATATGTGGCAAAGCATGCACAAACAATTCTAGCATCTATCAAGCAACTGGCGATGACTAGGTCATCTATATATGAGTATATTGACTTAGGAGTCAAATGAGAACATTTGATCATAGGTCATACTCATCGTTTAAGCACAAGTGGGGTTACCACTTTTACATAAAGCGTTGTTGTGTTCACACCATTAGAGTTTCTTTAGCTCAATTGTTAGAGCAAAGCTCCCCCTAGATGTGATATCCCCCCTAAGAGGGATGAACTAACCTTGGGTTTTGTCGATGATGACTTCATGTAGGTGTTGAAGATGTGGATGCTCTAAGTTGATGTAGATCATTCGGAGCTATCCTTTGGAGTGAGTTGCACTTTCAATACCTACACGGGTTAGTCCCACAAGGAACAAACAAGGATATCCATAGACATAGAGTGATGCACACACAAGATGATGTATATGAGAGCATTAGGTTACCTTGTCCCTTGTCTTACCAACAAGAGGGTTTGTGACTCCTTGAACTAGTGCAAGATGTGGAAGTTGATTGCACTTGTTCTTGCCAAAATCATAAGAGTGAAGTATGTTGGCGGAGTCACCCTCAAGAACTCTCTAGTTCTTATTCTTCGGGATCCACACCATCTTGATGGGAATCCTCGGAGTTGTAGTTGTACTTGATGTAGTCTTGGGAACCCACTTGACTAAGGCCTTAGGAGCTTCTTCAAATGCATAAATTTCCTCTTGAAGCTTGTCCTTGCCTTTTTCCTTGTGGTCTTGTGGTGGAAGATCATCTTGAGCTTGTGTCCCCTTGAAAGATGTAGGATCATACTTCACTTGTTGAGGAACAAACTTAGTCTTGGTGTATTGATCTTCTTCCCACTCAACTCCATTGGCATTAAACTTTCATTCAAAACCAAAACCTTGATTCTTCCGGTGCCTTCCTTGCTTGCATACAATTTCCTCAAATTGCTTACTCCCGGCAAGGCTCTTGTAAACACCTTTCTCTATGATTCCCTTCAATAAGCTATTTTCTTGCTCAACTGTAACTTGGCTAAGAGAATCATTAGTGGAATCAAGAGAACTACTAGAAGCAACAATATTGGATTTAGCATGATTATTGTTACTACTAGAAGAAGAATCCTTCTTGTTCTTGTTACTAGACTTGACTTGAGGCATGTAAGTGGATAAGAGTAAACGCTTGGCAATGTAAGAACTTTTCTTGCGAAGATCATCATTGATTGCCTTTAAGAACTCATGCTCTTTCTCAAGATTGAGCTTCTCAAAACGTAATTTCTCATGAGTCCTTAAAAGTTCTCGATGATCTCCTAAGATAGTTTCATGAGCTAACTTAAGAGTGATTAGTTCTTTTGTTAGAGACTCAATATTCTCCTTATCATTGTCATTCGTTTCCTCTTGATTAGCATGATTAATTGACGTTTCATCATAGTATTCATCACTAGAGTTGTCAAAAAGTACATCATCATCACCTAACAAATCATCTTCATCACTATTGAAATCAACATACTCGGGGTGTGATACCTTTGGGCCTTTAGCCATGAAGCATCTTCCAATTCCTTCATTTGGTGAATCAAATATGTCGTAGGAGTTGGTTGACACAAGTGCTAGACCGGCAACACCTTCATCTTGAGTATATTCGGAGTCGGAGTGATAGCTTCTCTTGGAGTCATTGTCGGAGTCGGAGCCGGATACCCATTCACCAACATGAGCTTGATGTCTTAGTTTTGTGTAGCTCCTTGATGACTTGTCTTTCCTTTTCCGAATCCTTGCTTCTCCAGGAGGGTCTTCGTTTATAACGATTATCCCTACTCCTTCTCTCCCTCGATGGTGATTCTTCTCTTCTACTTCTTCTTTTGGGAGAATCTTCTCTTCTCTTGTGGGGAGCCATACACTCATTGGAGTAGTGTCCAGGTCTTCCACAATTGTAGCAGTTTCGCTCTCGACTAGAAGATCTTTTGTCATTGTAGGACCTTGACTTGGAACTTCTCTCTTTGCCTCTATTCTTGTAGAACTTGTTGAAGTTCTTCACCATTAGGCTCAATTCTTCATTGAAGGTTTGTTTCTCACTTGATGATGTGGGAGCTTCACATGAGGCTTTGTAAGCACCTGACTTGTTATGGAGCTCCTCCTTATCCTTGAGTGACATCTCATGAGCAACAATTCTTCCAATGACTTCCGTTGGCTTGAGATCTTTGTAATTTGGCATCATTTGGATCAATGTGCATACGTATCGTATTTTCCATCCAAGGCTCTTAGGATCTTCTTGATGATGAATTTTTCGGTCATCTATTCACTTCCTAAGCCGGCAATCTCATTTGTGATAAGAGCAAGCCTAGAGTACATTTCAGCGACACCTTCACCATCCTTCATTTTGAACTTGTCAAGTTGACTTTGAAGCACATCCAACTTGGATTCCTTGACGGAGTCGGTACCTTCGTGCATATCAATCAAAGTATCCCAAATTTCCTTTGCATTCTCAAGACGGCTGATTTTGTTGAATTCTTCAGGGCACAATCCGTTGAAGAGGATATCACAAGCTTGAGCATTGTATTGCAAAATCTTCGACTCTTCCACGGTAGATTCATGATTTGGTTCTCTCCCATCAAAGAATTCACCTTGCAAGCCAACACACACAATAGCCCAAATGACGGGGTTATGTCCAAGAATATGCATTTTCATCTTATGCTTCCAACTAGCAAAATTAGTACCATCAAAGTAAGGACCTCTACGGTGGTAATTTCCCTCGCTAGATGCCATACTCTCCTAGGTTGTGAAACCAAGGCTATGACTTCCAAAAGCGATGAAAATCAAGGCAAATGGAGACCAAAGCTCTGATACCACTTGTAGGATCGAAAGTATGTCTAGAGAGGGGTGATTAGACTACTTGACCAAATAAAAATCTAACCTTTTCCCAATTTTAGTTCTTGGAAGATTTTAGCAACTTTGAACAAGTCAAGCAATCTTAACACAATTCGAGCAAGCATGCAAAGAGTATATGAGCAGCGGAAAGTAAAGCATGCAACTTGCAAGAATGTAAAGGGAAGGGTTTGGAGGATTCAAACACAATTGGAGACACATATGTTTTGTCATGGTTCCGATAAGTGGTGCTATCGTACATCCACATTGAGACTTCAACCCATGAAGGATAACGGTTGCACGAGTCCACGGAGGGCTCCACCCACAAAGGGTCCACGAAGAAGCAACCTTGTCTATCCCACCATGGCCATCACCCACGAAGGACTTGCCTCACTAGCAGTAGATCTTCACGAAGTAGGCGATCTCCTTGCCCTTACAAACTCCTTGGTTCAACTCCACAATCTTGTCGGAGGCTCCCATGTGACACCTAGCCAATCTAGGAGACACCACTCTCCAAGAAGTAACAAATGGTGTGTTGATGATGAACTCCTTGCTCTTGTGCTTCAAATGATAGTCTCCCCAACACTCAACTCTCTCTCAAAGGATATGGATTTGGTTGAAAGAAGATTTGAGTGGAAAGCAACTTGGGGAAGGCTAGAGATCAAGATTCATATGGTAGGAATGGAATATCTTGGTCTCAACACAAGTGTAGGTGTTTCTCTCTCAGAAAATATAGGTTGGAAATGTAGGTTTGTTCTGATGGCTCTCTCCACGAATGAAGAGGAGGTGGAGGGGTATATATAGCCTCCACACAAAATCTAACCGTTAGACATAACTTTCCAAACTCGGTGGGACCGAATGGTTAAACTTGGTCGGACCGATTCAGCAAAGCTAGTGACCGTTAGGGTTTTTGGTGGGACCGACATGCAACTCGGTAGGACCGATATGATTAGGGTTAGGGCATAACGTAATCTCAGTGAGACCGATTACACAAACTCGGTGAGACCGATTTTGGTAATAAGCTAACCATAGAGTTGATCAGGTAAACTCGGTGGGACCGATCGCTCATTTCGGTGAGACCGAAACGTTACGAAGGGAAAACAGAGAATTTACATTGCAATCTCGGTGGGACCGATCGCTCATCTCGGTGAGACCGAAATGTTACGAAGGGAAACAGAGAGATTACAATCCCATCTTGGTGAGACCGAGATCCCTATCGGTGAGACCGATTTGCCTAGGGTTTGTGGCAGTGGCTATGACATTTGAAACTCGGTGGTGCCGGATAGAAAGAATCGGTGCGGCCGAGTTTGACTTTTGGTTTAGGTCATATGTGGATGTGAGAAAGTAGTTGAGGGTTTTGGAGCATATCACTAAGCATTTTGATCAAGAACCTCATTAAGCAACACCTCATCCCTCCTTGATAGTATTGGCTTTTCCTATAGACTCAATGTGATCTTGGATCACTAAAATAGAAAAATGTAGAGTCTTGAGCTTTGAGCTTGAGCCAATCCTTTGTCCTTAGCATTTTGACGGGTCCACTATTCTCATCCATGCCATGCCAATCATTGAGCTTTCCTGCGATATTATTCTTGAAATAGCATTAGCTCAATGAGCTATATGTTGTTAGGAATTACCAAAACCACCTAGGGATAGTTGCACTTTGAAGGGGGAAATCATCACCGTCGTCATCACCAACGATCCTCTCATCGGGAGGGGGTCAATCTCCATCAACATCTTCACCAGCACCATCTCATCTCAAACCCTAGTTCATCTCTTGTATCCAATCTTTGTATCCAAACCTCAGATTGGTACCTGTGGGTTGCTAGTACTGTTGATTACTCCTTGTAGCTGATGCTAGTTGGTTTACTTGGTGGAAGACCATATGTTCAGATCCATTATGCATATTAATACCCCTCTGATTATGAACATGAATATGCTTTGTGCATAGTTACGCTTGTTCCTGAGGACATGGGAGAAGTCTTGCTATTAGTAGTCATGTGAATTTGGTATTCGTTGGATATTTTGATGAGATGTATGTTGTCATCCCTCTAGTGGTGTCATGTGAACATCGACTACATGACACTTCACCATTTTTTGGGCCTAGAGGGAGGTATTGGGAAGTAATAAGTAGATGATGGGATGCTAGAGTGACAGAAGCTTAAACCCGAGTTTATGCGTTGCTTCGTAAGGGGCTGATTTGGATCCATATGTTTCATGCTATGGTTAGGTTTATCTTAATACTTCTGTTGTAGTTGTGGATGCTTGCAATGGTGGTTAATCATAAGTGGGATTCTTGTCCATGTAAGGAGAGCACCCAAGCACCGGTCCACCCACATAGCAAATTATCAAAGTACCGAACGCGAATCATATGAACGTGATGAAAACTAGCTTGACGATAATTCACATGTGTCCTCGGGAGCTCTTTTCTCTATATAAGAAATTGTCTAGGCTTGTCCTTTGCTACAAAAAGGATTGGGCCATCTTGCTGCACTTTATTTACACTTGTTACTTGTTACTCGTTACCAATTACCTTATCAAAAAACTATCTGTTACCGATAATTTCAGTGCTTGCAGAGAATACCTTACTGAAAACCACTTATCATTTCCTTCTGCTCATCGTTGGGTTCGACACTCTTAATTATTGAAAAGGCTATGATAGATCCCCTACAGTTGTGGGTCATCAAGACTCTTTTCTGGCGCCATTGCCGCGGAGTGAATCGCCTTTGGTAGGTGGAATTTGGTAAGGAAAATTTTATATAGTGTGCTGAAATTTACTATCACTTGTTACTATGGAAAGTAATCCTTTGAGGGGCTTGTTCGGTGTATCTTCACCCCGACCGGTAGAGCAAATAGTTGCTCCTCAACCTACTGGACCTACAGAAAATGAAAATGTTTACTTCGAAATTCCTTCGGGTATGATAGAGAAACTGCTAGCTAATCCTTTTGCAGGAGATGGAACATTGCATCCCGATTTACATTTAATCTATGTGGATGAAGTTTGTGGATTATTTAAGCTTCCAGGTATGCCCGATGATGTTATCAAGAAGAAGGTGTCGGTGTCAAAAGTGGCAGATCTCGGGTAGGGGGTCCCGAACTGTGCGTCTAGGATCGATGGTAACAGGAGACGGAGGACACGATGTTTACCCAGGTTCGGGCCCTCTCTATGGAGGTAATACCCTACGTCCTACTTTATTGATATTGATGAATATGAGTATTACAAGAGTGGATCTACCACGAGATCGTAATGGATAAACCCTAGAAGTCTAGCCTATGTGGGTATGGTAATGAGTATATGGGTTGTCCTTTCTAGACTATCCCCTTAGGTTTATATAGACGTGAGGGGATCTAGGGTTTACATGGAGTCGGTTACATAAGAAGGAATCTTCGGTCACCAAGCTTGCCGTCCATGCCAAGTAGAGTCCAATCCGGACATGGTGCAGTCTTCGGCCTTCATGTCTTCACAGCCCATCAGTCCGACCCATGGATAACTGGCCGGACGCCCGAGGACCCCTTAGTCCAGGACTCGCTCAGTAGCCCCTGAACCTGGCTTTCAATGACGAGGAGTCCGACGCGCTGATTGTCTTCGGCATTGTAAGGCGGGTTCCCCTTTCGCCGAACTCCAAGATAGTCTTTGGATGCAATGATAGTATCTTGACCTATTACGCACACCATACATAATATTTGCATGAATCTAATCTGTTGACAGCTTTTTTCCGAACACGACATCACGTCTGTCCGGTTATAATTTCGAACCGTTTTTCTTCTGCCATTCCACGCTTCAAGACGTGGTTGCTATTGGCACGTCTTGTCGAAATAGAGATCGTGCCCCCTTATTGTGGGATTCTCATCAATGCGGGCATGGGTAACTCAACCGTGTCGTTTATACAGCCCTAGGGAACAGGCGAATCCTAAGGCCAGCGAGGAGGCATTAAATATTTGCTGCATTTATAAGGGGATAAGGATTCCGTCTTCCTCTCCTCATGCTCTCTCTCTGTTTCCTCCTTTCTGATCTCATGCTCCAGCGATCAAGTTCGCATCTCCTTTCCACTCAAGCAACCATGTCCGAATCTGGTGGTCAGGGCAAGTGGATGGTCTCCTCCATCAAGGAGGAGGACATTACTACGCTCCGGGCGGCCGGATATTTGGCAAAGGAGATCGCCCATCGTCTGCCAGCCGAGGGACAAGTCGTCCCCACGCCGGAGCCCATAGAGAGGGTAGTATTCATCCCCCATTTCTTCCACGGTCTAGGGTTTCCACTCCACCCTTTCGTCCGCGGGCTGATGTACTATTAAGGGATAGATTTCCATGATCTGTCCCTGAATTCCTTCCTCAACATCTCGGAGTTTATCGTCGTGTGCGAGGCCTTCCTTCGCATCCATCCCCACTTCGGGCTGTGGCTCAAAGTCTTTAACGTGAAGCCGAAGGTGGTGGATGGCCAGCACGCAGAGTGCGGAGGGGCCATGGTGAGCAAGCTATCCAACGTCTACTAGCCCAAAGACACCTTTGTGGAGATAGTAAAGGAATGGCAGAAGCAGTGGTTCTACATCACAGAACCTCGCGGCACCACCTGGGCTGCAGCTGCCGAATTCCGCTTCAGTGCTCCCATGCGACTCACCTCCTTGGTCGAGAAGAGTCCGGACTGGTGTTCACCTGACGAGCTGATAGTGCTGCAGACGCGCGTTCAAAGCATGGTGACCAAGGACGTCAAGCTCATTGACATTACTCAGGTTATGCTAATCCGCCAGACTCTTCCGTGCCAGCGCCGAAGCCGCCCTTTATGGGAGTTCAATTCGAAGAAGCACCAGACCCTGAAAAGGCTTTTTGAGACATCTCACGAAGGGGCCTGGAAGTTCCTCTTTAAGGGCAATGAGAAGCCACCGACCATGGAGTCAGACCGTGGTCACAATTGTAACCGCCCCGCCAGCGAGGTATGTTACTTTGGATGTATTCCCAACTTAAATGTTTCGAGGATGATGTCTGAGATCTTAATATTGCTCTCTCAGGACTGGGTGGAGAGGGCGAAGCGGATCCAGTGTCCGGCTCCATTGCCCAAAGAACCAATCATCCCGCGCATGGCGAAGATGCTGGTATCGGCGCCATATACGACGCCGGAGAAGAAGGCCAAGAAGAAAGCCAAGGGGGCCAAGAGTGGCCCCCATCGCAAGGGCACTTCGGACGCGATGTTCGAAGACGATGAGGCCCATTCCTCTATCCCTAAGGACAACGACGAGGAAGGGGAGGAGGAGGAGGAAAACAACCCTCCTCCCGAGGAGAAGAAGAAGAAGAGGGTGGCCTCGGCACATCTGGAGGCGAAAGCGCCCAAAAAAGGGAAGGGCGCCCCAGCAGTTGACACCACGTGGGACGTTGACAGTAGCCCGGAATGTCGCCCCCGTACTAGGCCCCAGGCCACGTCGTAAGTGACATGGCTTATTTATGCGCACATCCAACCCTTTGTTTTTATTATTCTAACATGGTTAATCCACGCTATTGCAGTCCGACCTATGACCTTATACATCGATCCTCATCTAGAGGTTCGTTGTCTTCGTCGGAGATGGCGAGCATGTCGCCACCGCCTGCTTACTCCCTCGGGTCCAGGGACGACACCGAAGTGTTATCCCGGAAGACCGCTCCGAGGGGAGGAGCTCAGGACATTGTCCGGGAGGCGCCACAAGGCGAGACCTCCACTGCCGGACACATGGGGGAGTCAATCCCCATGGAGACTGGCAAATAGGGCTGTATCCAGTTCGGCCCTCAGTCGAATATGATTCCAGAGACCAATATGGATCCAGAGTCGGGCGAGCAGCCCCCTTTGAAGGACGGGGGTGCGTCGCCTCCACCGGTGGCTCCTGTCCATCCAGGAGCGCCAGATGACCTAATGGGGGCGCTACGAAGCGCCTCCGTTGTGGACGAGCACCGTATCCTTATCGGTGCGGTGATGGAGAAGGTTCAGTCCGTGAAGAGCGGACTGAATGAAGCCTGCAACAGCCTGCTAACAGGTTTCAAGGTAAGAAATAAAAAACCCCGTATAGTCCGTAGCCCCTGAGACGTTGTCCGGTGTTCGGCGAGGAGAACCGGACAGGGGATCAATCCTTAATTATAAGAGGCTGACTGAATATGTATCAATAAGAAGGCGTCCCTGTTGGCCGGGACGTCGCATGCTGCCGAGGTCTCCGAGCTGAAGCGGAGGCTGGAGCGGACCGAGAACGAGCTCGGTGGGTTTAAGGTTCAGCTCCGGGAGAAGCAAGGTGAGGAACGACTTGCTATATGTTCGTTAAAGGATAAGCGCTGTATATTGACAGTGGTATTGGGATATGTGCAGAAGTCGCGACCGAGGTCGAGGCCTTGAGGAAGGCCCTGGGTGAGGCCGAGGAGCAGGCTGTACAGCAGCAAGCCGTGTGTAAGAAGCTAAAGGCCCGGGTCAAAGAAGTCCACCAGGAGCTCGAGGATGCGGTGAAACAATGCGAGGCCTTGGAGCATGATGCATCGGTTCGAGGGAACGAACTCGCCAAGGCTCATTAGAGCGTGGAGACCACACGGAATGAGGCCTAGGTCGCCCTCCAGGAGATCCAGGAGGCCAAGAAGATCATAGCGGGCAATGCATTTAAAATGCAAAGCAAGTATGCGGAGAAGCAGTACCTTTTACTAACACGGGTTTGGAGTTCCCCCCGGGGCTTTTGCGGATTTGCCACGTAGTGTATCAGACGCCGAGGAGTTTTATCGAGCCGAAGGAGGGAATTTTTCAGAGAGGCTCTTCTGGTCACAGTATGCGGCGCCAGAGCATCCTGTGTCCTTCACCGATCAGCTGAAATAGCTCGTGGAGCTGCATAGGGTGGCCGAACTAGCCATTAAAGATTTGATAATCCGGCTGTGGCCAGCCGAAGCTATGCCTAGCAGCTACTTCAGACTCGTGAGGTGGATGGTGAACGCATGTCCTCGGCTGGACGTTATCAAGCGCTCCATCTGTATTGAAGGTGCCCGTATGGCCTTCGCTCGCTGCAAGATGTGGTGGGCGAAGATGAAGGCTGTTGAAGTCGCCGGCGGGCCGCCGGAGGGCAAGGAGCACCGCATACCCGAGCGATATTTCGAGGATGTCGTAGAAGGGTCTGGACTTGTAGCGGCACAATGTTCGCAGGACATTGTATTTGAATAAATGTATTCATGTTGCCTTTGTCTTGTATTATGGGAAAAAAGCCAGTTTTTGTAAAGTAATTTTATTATACTTTGAATTGTTTCCTCCTGTACGGCCGTGTTGTGTGTAATCTGAGGGTTGGCCAGTCGTCGGCTTCTACCCTCACGTAGATAGTACGGAGGTGTTTGGGATGGAATCTAAACAATCTTGATCCAATTACATGGTCCTTGAAGGAGTTGTTTAGCGCAACGAACAAGGCAATCAGACTATATGGGTTTAATGTCCTCACTTAGCCATAGGAGTTTTATAATAAAGCATAGGCGCAGCCCCTGGTTTAAGCCAGAGTACTGTCAGGATCTGATGGGGAAGTGTCAATATCTCGCGTAACGGGAAAAAAATATCCAATGATTTGTAACCCTCAGTAGCTGACCGGCTCTCGCCACATCATGATAGTCAGTTTTCGGCTTTCTCTACTGAGGTGCTCGTCTGGTCAAAGCCAGGGCACAATCGCAATTGTTCTCCCTTTACTACCCTAGCCGATGGAGCGGAACGTAGCGTAGCAAGCACAGGAGCCGGGCAACCGAACTATTGATCAAAGACATGATTCAGAGCCAATGCATAGAATGCTAAATTCGGGGTGCCAAACTTATGTATAAGAAGTGTTCGGACTGTGCTGCCGTATTGTGGGGCGACAGGTAGCCCTTGGCGAGTATGAAGCGTAAAAAGAGTGTCGATGCAGCAAATAGGCAGATCAAAGTAAAACGAAGTAAGAAGCGAGAGCCACAGAAATTGGCCCACGAACCAATTTTATTATAACTGGATGGATACGTCAAGGCGTATCTTGTACAGATGGTGCGAGAAGTATCAGGCCATTTAACATGCCGGAATCAATAGGGCGCAGCATGCAGGTCCTGAGAAATACGTATGAATATCGTCAAGAAGAACATATAAAGGTTACCCTACACACCTGTGTTTCTTGCCTCCATTGTATTTCAGTCCTTCTAAAGGACTTGACATTAGGCCCACGGAAAAAGGTGCCTGAAACAAGAAAAAGAAGTAAAAGTATGTGTGTCCGGGATCGGTCTAGCCGAATTGTAGATCCCGGGTTATCTCGTGCCTCCGTCAATGTCCATGGAATTTTGTGTGTGTAATTGTGTACGCGTGGTATGAATGCCACTACCTCATTGGGGCTGGGACAGAGGCCGAATTGCTAGTCGATCTCTTGATGAGCTGTGTTGTCCTGTTGCAGTGTAGTCTGGACCCTCTTGATGGTGTCCGGGTGCTCGGCAGCTGGATTATAATGCTGCTTGAGAAGGCCGCTCTGTATTTCTGCTGCTAGGGTGGCGGTTTGCTCCTCTGTTTGGAGGGAGCGTTCCATATTGCCGTTGACTGTTATGACGCCGCGTGGACCGGGCATCTTGAGCTTGAGATAAGCATAGTGTGGCACTGCGTTAAATCTAGCAAACACGGTTCATCCGAGCAGTGTGTGATAGCTGCTGCGGAAGGGGCCGACATCGAATATTAGCTATTCGCTTCGGAAGTTGTCCGGAGAACTGAAGACCACCTCCAGCATGATTGAGCCCGTGCAGTGGGCCTCTACACCTGGTATGACTCCTTTAAAGGTAGTCTTTGTTGATTTGATTCGTGAGGGAGTAATGCCCATCTTCCATACTGTATCCTAGTATAGCAGGTTGAGGCTGCTTCCACCATCCATCAGGACTCATGTTAGGTGGAATCCATCGATGATTGGTTCAAGGACTAGTGCGGCCAAACCGCCGTGACAGATACTAGTCGGATGATCTCGTCGATCGAAGGTGATCGGAAATGACGACCATGGATTGAACTTTGGGGCGACTGGCTCTACCGCATCAACGTCCCTGAGTGCTCATTTGCGCTCCTTTCTAGGGATGTGCATGGCGTATATCATGTTCACCATTTTGACTTGGGGGGATTTCTTCTGTCCCCCAGTGTTCGGCTGCCGGGGCTCTTCATCCTCGTCATCACTTTGTGATCCCTTTTCTTTGTTTTTGGAATTTAACTTGCTAGCCTACTTGAAGACCCAACAATCCATGTTGGTATGATTGGCTTGCTTATCCGGGGTGTCGTGAATTTGGCACGGACGGTCGAGTATGCGGTCCAGGCTGGAAGGTCCTTCATTGTTTCTTTTGTAGGGTTTCTTCCGTTGGCCAGACTTGGAGCCACTAAATCCGGCGTTGACTGTGGTGTCCTTGGTGTTGTTGCCATTGCTTCTGCGTTTGTGTCTATTGCGCCGGAGCTTGCCGGTGCTATTCTTGGCCTCGGTGGGGCCTGCCTCGCTGGCTGTGTTTTTGCCGGTGCTGCGCAAAAGCGGGTCATGAGTGCCGTAAGGGCTGCCATTGACTTTGGCTTTTCTTGTCTGAGGTGGCGTGCTAGCCATTTTTCATAGATGCTGTGTTTGAAGGCTGCTAGGGCCTTGGCATCCGGGCAGTCAACGATCCGGTTCTTTTTGGTTAGGAACCTAGTCCAAAATTTTCTGGTTGATTCTCCGGGTTGTTGAACTATGTGGCTTAGGTCATCGGCATCTGGTGGCCGTACATAAGTTCCTTGGAAGTTGTCGAGGAAAGCCTCTTCCAAGTCCTCCCAGCTGCCGATGGAGTTCTTAGGCAGGCTATTTAACCAGTGCCGAGCTGGTCCTTTGAGCTTTAATGGGAGGTATTTGATGGTGTGGAGGTCGTCTCCTTGGGCCATGTGTATATGGAGAATGAAATCCTCGATCCATACTGCAGGATCGGTTGTGCCGTCATATGATTCGATATTGATGGGCTTGAACCCCTCAGGGAATTCATGATCCAGTACTTCATCTATGAAGTAGAGCGGGTGTGCGCCGCCTCTATATCGGGCCGCATCATGGTGGAGATCTGATGGAGTTCGTCTGTGGCGTTCGGCCTGAGCGTGGTTGGGTTTGTCACGTCCGAATAGGTAGCCGTCGTCGTGCTTCGAGGCACGTCCTCGCGATCCGTAGATCGATCTTGTGTGTCCTGCTCTATTGTCCTGAGTCTATCGGAGGTCGTACATATGACTCCGGACTCTTCCGTCCCTTTTTGGCGGGTTGGTGGGGCGGTCTGTTGTTCGGCCCGAGTTGCCGCTTTATCCCGACCGCGGGGTGGCCGTTCAGCCGCCCTGTCCCGACCACGTGGTGGTCGGTCCGCACTACGCGATGGAGATATGTGCTCCGACGCCTCCTCATCGAATTGAGGTAGCAGTCTGCGTTTCGGGTAGATCTTGGCTGGGCGGTTGAGGCCGTATTCCTCGGCTGTTAGGACATCAGTCCTTCTATCGACGAGTAGGTATTGTTCAGCTTGAAGTTGCTGTTGTTTCTTTTTCAGGCTCCTTGCAGTGGCTATGAGCTGAAGCTTAAAGCGCTCCTGCTCGAGAGGATCCTCAGGCACGATGAAGTCTTTGTTGCCAAGACTTGTCTCCTCCTCGGAGGGTGGAGGGTAACTATCGTCCTCCAAGTCATCTTCTATGGCTTGTTCGTCAGGTTTGTCTTGCCTGCTATCTTGTTCCTGTTCGGATGTAGCCCCGATAGGGTCTTCATTGTTTTCGGCGTCGCCTGGAGTACTATTTTCTCCGGTGCCAGTGTTGTCGTCCTTTGAGCGGCGGGGCTTGGGGCGGCGTTTGGGCTGTCGGTGCTTGGACTGTGTATCGGAGGTTTTATTCGCATCTGGTTCTTCTTTGTCGTCACCAGATCCTTTATGTGCATCATCCATGTACATGTCGTACAAAGAGGTAGCCGTCCAACGTCCAGTGAATGGCGGGTCTTGGCCTTGCTCCTTGTCGGCATCGTCGTCCATACCATCGATGTCTTCGGAGCCATAGTCAAGCACGTCGGTTAAGTCATCGACGATGGCTATGAAGTGGGTGGTGGGTGGGAAGCAAAGTTCCTCATCATCCGTCTCTAGCTCGAACCGGTCATAGTTCAGCTGTGGGTCTTTCTCCAAGGACAGATTCTTTGAAGATTTTAGCATGTCACCCAACGGCGAGTGCAGGAAAACGTCAGCGGCACTGAACTTGAAGATCGATAACCGATGTAGCTCTATGTCCACGGGCGTACACAGTCCAGAACTTATATCCGGAGACGAGTCCAAAGTTTCGTTAAAGCGAATATTGCAGGGCGTCGAGTCCATGTGCGGCTCCAACGCCGCGGACTCTGTGGCCTCGGATGGCTCGATCTGCTTCGGTTCTAAGGTCATTGCAGCTACAGGAACCATCTCCTTGGTGTGATCCGATGACAGATTTAAGTCACGTTCATCGGGATGAGGGGGAGCAATCGTCGTGGGCTCAAATCCCTCGAAGATTAGGTCTCCATGGATATCCACGATGTAGTTCAAGCTACCGAATCCGACCTGATGGCCAAGGGCGTGGCTGTCGATCTGCTCGAGATGGCCAAGCGAGTTGGACCACAGTACGAAGCCGCCGATATGAAGATCTGTTTGGGGAGGAAGATTCCTCCTTGGACAGTGTCATTATTGACGATTGAAGGGGCCATTCGAACCATTTGTCGATGGCACAGTGGAACTCTCATGAAAGCACCAATGTCGGTGTCAAAACCGGCGGATCTCGGGTAGGGGGTCCCGAACTGTGTATCTAGGATCGATGGTAACAGGAGACGGGGAAACGATGTTTACCCAGATTCAGGCCCTCTCTATGGAGGTAATACCCTACGTCCTGCTTGATTGATATTGATGAATATGAGTATTACAAGAGTGGATCTACCACGAGATCGTAATGGCTAAACCCTAGAAGTCTAGCCTATGTGGGTATGGTAATGAGTATATGTGTTGTCCTTTCCGGACTATCACCTTCGGTTTATATAGACACCGAGGGGATCTAGGGTTTACATGGAGTCAGTTACATAAGAAGGAATCTTCGGTCACCAAGCTTGCCGTCCACGCCAAGTAGAGTCCAATCCGGACACGATGCAGTCTTCGGCCTTCATGTCTTCCACTACAAAAAAAATACACTTCCGTGATGATATGTGTTTGTCACAGTAGGTCGCGTTTTCTGTCATGCATGTACATCCATGACGATTTTATGACAGAATCAAGATAGTCATACCTGTGCTGTCGTAGAAGTGTTCCATGACATTACCAAAATTATCATCACGGAAGTGTCCACTTCCATGACGATAAATCGCGCGTCACAGAAGTGCTTTCGTCAAGGGTGACCGACACGTGGCATCCACCATAACGGAACGCCGTTAAGCTACCGGGTCGGGTTTTGGATCCGATAACCCATTAACAGCCCCGACTAATGGGGATTTTCCATGTGTAAAATCATCATTGGCTGGAGGAGACACATGTCAGGTCCGCGTTTGCATAGTTGTCACTCATCCAATGGGCGAGACGCGCCTATGATATGTTGACACGTGGACCGGCCCATCAAGTTTAAATGGGCCGGCCCAACTGAAGGCCCACAAGATTTTGCAGACCATAATGGGCCGGCCCAGCTAAAGGCCCATGCGATTTTGCGGACCATAGTGTGCTGGCCCAACTAAAGGCCCATAAGATTTTGCGGTCCATAATGGGACGGCCCAGGTAAAGGCCCACAAGATTCTTGTGGATCATAATGGGCCGGCCCAGCTAAAGGCCCACGAGATTTGGCCGACATTAATGGGCCAGCCCAGCTGTAGGCCCACAAGATTTTGAGGACCCTAGTATGTCGGCCCATTAACTGGCTGCCATGTTTTGGGCCAAATGTCGGCCCATATTTCATCTGGTCCATTAATGGCCTGCCACGCTCCGAGCCTAATAGTGGCCCATATGAGATCCAGCCCGTTAAAAGCCTACCACGTTCTGGGCCAAATTATGGCCTAGATCAGGTCCGGCCCTTTAAGAGGCTTTGGGCTCAATTATGGCCCATATCAGATTCGGCCCGTCAACTGGACACTATGCTTTTGGGCCCACTTGCTAAAGGCCCACTTAGTAATTCGGCCTGATATTAGTTTTGGCCTATTAAGGGCCCGTTTAACATTTAGACTCTATATTAATTTTGGCCTGTTAAAAGCCCGTCATATAGTTGGGCCGAACTACGCCCCGGTTTGCATTCGGCCTGCTCGCAGCCGATATCTGATTGGGCCAAACAAGGACCGAGACAATTTTGGCCTGTTAAAAGCCTGTGATTTGATTCACACAATCATGGGCTGGGGTTCATTTCGGGCTGTTGCCGGCCCGTGAGGTGTTCGGCATGTTTCGGGCCCAACCTACATCGTGATTGGATGACGGCCCGATTATGTACCGTAATTTTACTGTTTGGCTGGTTTACTGCGAATACAGGATATATATACAGTAAAATAACTGCAGCATCGTGAATAAGAAAAAACCTAGACTATACAATAAAGAAATTACGGCATATTACATCCACTGGGCATCAAAGTTCGCCACCATGATAATAAAGCACAAGCAGACAGCAGATTACATACACTGGGAATCAAAGATCGCCACCAGTGCAAATAAGCACGCCGAAAACAAAACCGACAGCACTTCAATAGAGTTCAAAAAAGGTTAGCCCTGCCGGGGAGCTGCAGTGAAAGCAGCTGAGCAAGATGATGAGACTGCACTTGTTCAACACTTATATCTTCCTCACTCTGAAAGATAAACAAGTAGACAGATGACATGTTTTGCACATAAAAGTATCAGTGTTGACAATTCATCACATTTCTTACTAACGAATAAAGTGACACAGTTTAAAATTGCATTAACACAATATGGTATTGTTCAGGTCAAGACATGGCAGGAAATCACATTGTGAAGGAGTTGACAGCTTCACGACACCACTGGATTACAGATCAAGAACTGATAAGTATCAATGGTTAGTGTGATGTCAATTTATACCATTTCAGATTGGCAAATAAAGAGACGGTTTAAATAATAGTAGAATGATATGACAATGTTCATAGTTAAGACATTGCAGAATATGACATTGTGCTGTAGTCGGTAGGTTCACCACACCACTGGATTACGGATGAAGAACAGAAGCATACATGCAGTGCAAAAGAAGATCACTTGCTCTGTATAGTTTAATTTACATGGTATGGAGAAGGAACTTCGTTGTACTACTGAAAACTTAAATTGAGAAAGGACAAACTTTTGTTTATGAGCTACATAATAAACTTTAAACAAGCAATTTGATGCAAACACCAAAAATAAACAGCTGTTGCAGTCATGCCTAACCAAATATATACAACAAAGTTTGAAGGCTTGAGATGGACAAACTTACATTATTGGTGAAGACATGCTCTATAAAGGCCTTGTCCATGCTGGCGGG